>NW_005842135.1:179338-183302 GCF_000455745.1 Alligator sinensis | reverse complement strand
GGAGGAAAGAGAGGGGGGGGGGGGGGGGGGGGGTGTCACATGCATGTATGCATGGGCAAGACAAGGGTGCAAGGGTGAAGAGAGGGGCACCGGGGTAGAGAAGTTGTCCCATCCTTCACAGCTGCAGGTAAAGCAGAAGAGGATTCATCAAAAGCATCCTGCTTCTTTCCTCTTATTCCTGTGGGGTCTACTAATGCACCTGCTATATATACAGGGTTGCAGACACAGGAAGACATCTCGCTGAGCTAAGTATCTTGTCTCTGAATTTCCAAACTCAGCTATGAATTTCCATATGCACTGGCCCCATGCAGACACACTAGATACAGCCACACCTTGAGAAGGGTAATAAGAGGGGAAAGGGAAAGAAGGAAAATTGGGTTGGCAGGGTGTAGGGCATGTGGGAAATTAAACATGAACCCTGGTCAGAAAAGAAAAATTGCACAGAACAGAGAACAGCGAGAAGGTGCGAAGAGGAAGAGAGGGAAGAAAACAAAACGGTCACAAACTCTTGGAAGACCATAGGCTGGACATAAGGCTGGACATAAGGAAAAACTTCTTTGCTGTCTGAGTCCCCAGGGCCTGGAATGGACTCCCCCCAGAGGTGGTGCAGGCACCTACTCTGGATTCCTTTAAGAAACACTTGGATGCCTATATTGCTGGGATCATTTGACCCGTGAGTTCCCTTCCAGCCTTAATGTCTATGAATTCTATGAAATGGCATGGGGTGAAAATATAATAAGGCAGTTTCTTGCATGGTGAGGCTCAAAGGTAAGGGCTGGAAATCCACCCATGTTCTTCATTTATGGTTTACCTTGCTCAGCTTTGACAGCAAACTGAACCTCACTTTGTGTTGACTGTCCATTCCAACTTGTACACTAGCCCAGGGGTGGCCAGACATCCTCACTCTTCCAGCCACAAACCAAAATCCTAGTGTGGGCAAGAGCTTGCAGGACACAAAATGTTGGAAATGTGCATGCCCCAGAATCTGTGATCTGCAGGCAGCCCCCCAGCTGGGATTTGTCATTATGACATTTAGAATAAATAAAGAGGAACTGAAGAAAACAGGAAACTGCAAACTGATGGCAAGAAAAAGAATACTTGGAGTTAACTGCTTTTCTTTCCTCAGGAGCTGCTTTCAAACTTCCCAGGAGCCCACGTGCCTTGCAAGCTGTACTCTGCACAGTCCTGTCCTAGCCAGTGCCAAAATGTTTGGGTTGCTGAAACGGCAGATTACATTTACATGCAACAAGCACAATTGTTTTCTCTGGCATTGAGACAGAAAATATACAAAATCATCCCTATTTATATTGAGGTGGGGGGAGGGGAAGACATTGCAGATATGATTGAATGTGTCAGGTCCCATTTCTTTATAGATAAAGCATCCCCCTCTCGCCCAATACGAGAGAGGGGGAGGGGAAGAGGAGGAGAGGGAAAGACCTGTAAGCAATGATAAAATATCAGTAGTGCGATAAAAACCTCACTCACTCTAAAATACTGAGTAGATGTCAGTACAGCAGAAAATGCTTCTCTCTCTCTCTCTGCCAGGCATAACAGGGTCTTAAATATAAACAGTGACAAAAACAAAATCTCTAGTCTAACTAGGAGGACATGGAGGTTTTTAATGCCACACAACAACCGAGCACTTGTTATTTATATTTGATGGAGAACATTAAATGGACTTCATCTGCTGTAGCTGACCTGCCAGGCAGGCATAAATTCCAGTCTAGGAACATTCACCGTTTGCATGCACTGTGCACAGGCTGGAAATTACCTGTCATTTGCTAGCCAAATGCAAGCAAAAATCCAGTTTGGTTGGGAAGGGGAAGGGAGAGAAGGGGAGGGGAGATGTCTAGGCAGGACAAAAGATGGATAAGGAAGCTGGTTCCTTCTTTAGCTGACAGCATCTGGCTCTGTAATGTAAGGTGATACTTAGGCTTGACTCCCATTGATTTCATTAGGAATTAAGGTCACCTTTTACTTTGTTGTCTGCCTCTTCCAGCTGTGGAGTGCACTGGACAGAATATGTTCAAAGTACAAAAACAGAAGTAAAGGTATGACTCCTGTGAATCATGCTTGTAAAATTAACAGTGCTAATTTCTTGTCACCAAAGTGTTGCCCTCCCATAGTTTGCCATCAAAACAGCGTGGAGGAGCCAGCCAGCTCAGGAGAAGCATCAAGGATTGTAATTAATTGAAGAGATTAATCTGTTCCCACTCCTAGGAACTGGATTGGGATACACCAACTCACTTCATGTAGGTGGCAAAATGCCACACAGCATCCTTGAGAAGATCAAGGCACCCCTCACTTCTGGGATTGGGTATGCAGGGCAGTGAGGGGCCCAATCTACTACAGAGGCCCATAGGGAGCCTGCAGGCTGGATGACACTGTGCCAGAGGCTGGATCTGGGCCACTGGCCGGGGGTTAAGCACCCCTGGTCTACAGAGAATGAGAGGAAAAAGAAGAACGAGAAACTATTTGATGTTCTGAAAGCCTGGGGGGGGAGGCTCATGGACGTAGGGATGTCCTGCGAGTCTCTCTAAGGAAGAAAGGGATTTGATATGAAAGGTACCGAGAGAAGTAGACAAGAGAGGAAAATCAGGGTAGAGGAGTGGACTATGTTAGGATTGTAAAGGGACGGAGGATCTGTCACCTGCTGTTTCCAGGAAAGGGCTTCTAGCCATTAAGCTAGACAGCACTCGGGGGCATGGGATGTCATGCAGCTAGTTTCATGTCCCCTGAAGGTCTAGGACGGAATAATGAGACAGCAGCCTCCCATGCAGCATGAAGAAAGGGAAGCTGAATGTAGGGACAAGGTTGCTATGGTTCCTCCCAGGGGACATGCTACAGCACATTCATGAGAGCTGGGACAGTGGAGTCGTTTGGTCTCAACCTTCTGCTGCTGGGAGAAGGAAGGAGTATTGAGATAAGGGAGCTAAGGGAGAACTGGGTCTGGACAGGGCATTTCTGATTTGGTTTAGGGGTGGAGAGGATGTAGGTGTGTATAGAACAAAAATGGGGGTTGTGCAGTTTATGAAAAGATTCATAAGACATCACTGAGGCTGACTCCTACAAGGGCATGACCCAAGAGGTCCTTGCCAATCCTATGTTCCTTCTACCCGATCTGTATAAGCAGCTGATCCTTGAACCAACTTTGAGCTTTGTCTTTGTTACTCACATGCTCATGCAGCTCCTTTGATTTCTATCCCATCGACAGACAGACAAGCATGCCTATCTATTAACATGTGGCAGTCAGGAGTGGGTGATTGTTTTGCCATCTACATGAAGTGAGGTGGTGTGTCCCAGTCCAGTTCCTAGGGGTGAGAACAGATTAATCTCTTATAGATTCATAGATTGTAGAGTAGGAAGGGACCACAATGGATCATTGTGTCCGACCCCCTGCCCCTGGCAGGAAAGAGGACCGAAGTCAGATGACCCGAGCCAGGTGACTATCTAGCCTCCTCTTAAAGACTTCCAAGCTAGGTAATAGCACCACCTCTTTTGGAAGCCCGTTCCAGATCCAGGCCACCCTTACTGTGAAAAATGTCTTCCTAATATCTAACCTAAATCCACTCTCAACTAGTTTACACCCATTATTCCTAGTCACTCCCTGGGGCGCCTTAGTAAACAGCACTTCCCCTATTCCCCGTTGACCTCCCCTAATAAATTTATAGGTGGCCACAAGATCTCCCCTCAGCCATCTCTTGTGAAGGCTGAAGAGATTCAGCTCTCGCAACCTCCCCCCGTTGGGTCTATCATGAAGGCCACTAATCATGCGAGTGGCCCTCCTCTTGGCCCTCTCCAGATTCCCCGCATCCCTCTTGAAGTGCGGTGCCCAAAACTGGACACAGTCCTCCATCTGCGGCCTGACCAGTGTCACATAGAGGGGGAGCATCACCTCCTTTGCTCTATTAGTCATGCACCTGCTACTGCACGACAAGGTGCGATTGGCCTTGTTGATGGCCTC
>NW_005842135.1:178543-179230 GCF_000455745.1 Alligator sinensis | reverse complement strand
TGCATCCTATTTCTCTCTGCCCATTGATCCAACCTGTCCAGGTCAGCCTGAATCTGCTCCCTGCCCTCCGGTGTACTAACTTTGCCCCATAACTTGGTATCATCAGCGAACTTGGAGAGGGTGCTCTCCACGCCCTTGTCCAAATCGCTGATGAAGATATTAGATGGTATTGGTCCGAGGACCGAACCCTGTGGGACCCCACTGCCCACCTCCCTCCAGGCCGAGAAGGAACCATCCACCACCACTCCCTGGGTGAGGTCCCAAAACCAGTTGGCCACCCACCTAACCATGTAGGCATCCACTCCACAGTCTGCTAGCTTCCCAATGAGGATAGGGTGCAAGACTGTGTCGAAGGCCTTCCTAAAGTCCAGGAAGATGACATCAGCCTCAGCTCCCACATCCAGGCAGTGTGAGACCTGGTCATAGAAGGCTACAAGGTTTGTCAGGCAGGATCTACCTGTGACAAACCCGTGCTGGTTTCTCCTCAGCATCGTTTCCCTGGCTTGGCCTGCACAAATGTGTTCTTTGATTATTTTCTCTAGCATTTTCCCAGGAATAGAGGTAAGACTGACTGGTCTAAAGTTACCCAGATCATCCCTTCTCCCTTTCTTGAAAATGGGCACCACATTGGCCCTTCTCCAGTCCTCAGGGACCTGGCCAGAGCACCACGAGTGCTCGAACAGCTGT
>NW_005842135.1:146276-178258 GCF_000455745.1 Alligator sinensis | reverse complement strand
CCTGACCTCAAGCCCTGCCTTGTCCTGTCTAACCGATTCCCTGCAATAGTGCACCAGGGAGATATATTCCTCCTTAGTGGCTGCTCCCTGCTTCCATTGCCTATACATCTCTTTCTTTGCCCCCAGACTCTCCTGGAGTTCCCTGTTCAGCCAAGGGGGCTTCAATTAATTAAAATTCTTGATGCTCCTCCTGAGCTCTGCTTTGATGGCAAACTATGAAAGGGCAACACTTTGGTGACAAGAATTCCAATCTGCCAGGGACTGATCTGATGCCCCTCCAACAGCAATTCAAACTCATGGGATAGCTCCACTCTGCTCCTCTTCTGCAGGAGAATCTGTATCTCTTACTCTAGACAGAAACAGGGTGCATTCCCATGTCTGCCTCTGGAGAGACATACAACCTCAGTATTAAAATGCACTTAATCTGCATGTTTAATTGCTAGATTTTTTTTTAAATTCAGATTATCCAGAAGCAAAACACATCAACACAGCTCCTCTATGGCTTTGCTTAGCAAAGACAGCTGGGGGATCTGCAATTGGAAAATAGAGGCTGAGCACAAAGATTTTCTCTTTTTTCAAGCAATGGTAGATGGACTGCAAATGATTTGTCAGCCAGTCTTATTCCTCACTAGGTTCTGACAACCTAAGACAGACAGATTGCTACAATTCCAAATGGGTTCTGGGAAAGTCAGCTGGCTGGACAGATTGTACAGTCAGCTATTTGGGAAAACCTCATGGAAGTAGAGAGCTAGCAGTATTTCTCCACTTAATTCGGCACCAAAACATTAGGTTACAGTTTATCTTGCTGCAGGAGACAAAAATAACAGTGCTTCTTATTCCATCAGAAAGGATTCAAAGTGAGATTTTAATCAGAAAAATGAGTGTATATAAATGGCACCTTCTTATACACTGGAGCTTCTCCCTGTGCATATGCACAGGAATGAATCAGAGCAGACCAAGCAGTTCTTTAGTCCAGAATCCCATCTCTAGGTCTTGGCTACAAATTGACAAGCTCTCTCCATAGAGCCAGGGAGCTCACACAGGCTCACATCTTGAAATAAGCAGAGACATTTCATAGGGCCCTGGTTCAGTTCATCAGCTAAATGAGACAGTGGTGGAGCCACTGCATAGCAGCACTGGCTACTCAATTTCATGAGTCTCTCAATAGCTGGTGCTTTGCTGCAAGAATAAAGATTGTTACTCTGCAAAAAAGTCTGTTTCTGTTCCTCATGGCCTGCAGACTAAAATCTGAATAGCAAGATCCTTAAGTGCTCCTAAATCAGAAGGCAAATTAAAAAATTATTCTCCCCCTCAGAAAAAATAAGGCTCACGGTTTCTAGGTTTCACTCATGATTTTTGGAATGTTTGTGCTGAAAATCCTAGATGAAGACTCTGAGCTACTGATCGCACTAGCCTGTGCCATAACATAAGCCCAGAAAACTGAAGTTACTTAAGCAATGATTTCCTGTGTCTGGATTCAGGCCAACAAGCTCTATGGGCTGAGCAAGTGACTACACAGAAGGCTGAAGGGCTAGGGACAGAAATTACACATAAACTGGGATAAATGATCGGAAACTGGTTCAAATCTGTAACACAACTGAAGTTCAGTGCACATAAACCACTTTCAAAATGGCCAAAACTGATTTACAGTAAACCTGGACAGATGTAGTATTGGGCTTAACTTATTTAGGTTAAAACAGTTTATTCAACTTCTGTCCCAGATCCCTTCCAAATTCAAGTTAACTCACAGTCTCCCAGCATCCCAGCATACTTTGCACCTCTCCTGCAAACCCCCCTCACAAGGCAGTCGGGGGTGTGGCCAGATGCCAACTTACATGGCCCCCTAAGGTGAAGGGGGCAGGGAGGGGTTTTATTCCCCCCTCCCTCCAGGGAACCCCAACTGGGGTCTGCCTGGCTGGGATGCAGCAGCCCCCATCAGGGTCCCTTCCCCCTTGCCATTCCAGCAGCAGAGGTGGGGGTGTAGCCAGATGCTGGCCCAGCATGGTCCTCTAAGGCGCAGGGGGCAGGGAGGGGGTTTATTCCCTCTTTCTTCCCCTGGGAGACCGCAGCTAGAGTCTGCCAGCCCTGGCCACCGCCTCTGCCATTCCTCCCCATCCAGGCAGACCCTGGCTGGGGTCCCTCAGGGGAAGAGGGAAGGGAGGGTGGAATAAACCTCCTCCCTGCCCGCTTTGCCTCAGGGGGCCATGCTGGGCCAGTGTCTGGCGATGCCCCCGCCCCTGCTCTGGCTAGAGAGCAGAGAGGTGAGGCCAGCCCTGCTCTCTGAAGCAGACAGCACAGCACAGTCCAGGGCTGCAAAGCATGTGGGGGTGTGGGGGGGGATCTGATTTAATTTAAACCAGGAAGGGGTCTCAGACAGAAGTTCCATAAACTGGTTTGACCTCAGTCAGTTAAGTCTGATGCTACATTCAACCAGGTTTATCTTAAACCAGTTTTGGCCATTTTAAAACTGGTTTATGTGCACTGAACTTCTGTTCTGTTACAGGTTTAAACCAGTTTCTGATCACTTAAACCAGTTTATGTGTAACTTCTGTCCCTAGCCAAGGTGTTGAGGCGGTAACTCCACAAATGCGCAGCAGTAAACTCAGCCCAGCAAAATAAAGTTGCTGATCCAGTGACCTCACAGAAGACTAACCAACCAGTTCCAGTCTCTGGGTTTATCGACTAGCAAGGTTGAGAGTTTCTGAGCCGGTGACATCATAAGGCCTGTACCTAGGTATCCATTTCAGCAAGGCAAGGCTCTTAGCAAGAGACATCAGAGTCATATCTGTTTGCCTGAGGAATAAAAGTAATAGGAGAGCAAGCTCTACTCCATTTTGGCCCTGGCACAAGGACAATTCTTTCCAAGACAAAAAAAATGAAACTTGCAAAGATGTAAAACAGAGTAGAACTGCAGCTAATAATGCAGCTTGACTCTCAGATCTGCGGTTGTGTGCGTGTGCGTGCCACCACCAATTAAAGTAAGCAAGCACACCTGAACTGGAATCAATATGGGGGAAAAAAGCAAGAAATTCCATGATTCAGAAAACAAGTTCACTTTCAGAAACTGAATCTATAAAAACATCCTCAGGAAGGTTTAATCATTCTCATTTTCAGTTATTTGGGACACAATCATCTTCCATTCCAGCATCAGAGGGAATAGAGGTGCAGTACATACCAAGAAGGGACTCCAAAAACAGGATTATGTAATTCTGTAATTATTGCATCTAAGGGATTCCAAATCAAATATGCTCAGTTTACAAGTAGCAGGATGCAACTCACCCTAGGATCTGAAAGTCAAGCTGGGTCCTTTCCTTGTCCCTTGTCACTACTGCAGAATCTCCCTTCAGGAGCTTGATAACTCTGTTCATGATGAATGAGTCATATTAAGTTACTCCCCATGCCTCCAGCAACTGAAGCATGCAGCAATTAGAATTTTTCCTGCTTCCGAGTCAGCAGGTACAATTCGTAATCGGCACAAGGAAGAAATATGCATTTTTATACATTTTATAGAGTCTTGTATCTAAAGAGTCAAGTTACAAGACAAAGGGTTGGACTCTGGAGGAAAGTGGTAGTTTCTGGGTACGGGGAAAAAAATCAATAGGATTTGTTCTGCTCTATGTCTCCTTGTAATAAGATCCATGTTTAAAAGGGTTTTGCACCACTTACAATAGCTGAGCAGGATGCAACTTGACAAG
This sequence comes from Alligator sinensis, assembly GCF_000455745.1. NCBI lineage: Eukaryota > Metazoa > Chordata > Crocodylia > Alligatoridae > Alligator > Alligator sinensis. Next base: position 174,563 of record NW_005842135.1, on the reverse strand, counting down.
CATCCTTGTCAAGAGCTGATGGGCGCTTCCCTCAAAAGTACAGCAGCTAAGTTTCACCAGGTGCAGACACTGCTTCTACCTTGCAGATTATCCAGAGGAATCGCACATACTTGGAACACCCAGAACAACTAGGGTGATTAAACTCATAAGTAAAATATGACAATAAATGCAAGATGGCATGATAATCCATGACTCACATCTTGCTTATTTCATGCTGTCCTAGCATGAACCCTGTGCGTGATCTGTCCCCAACACATCCTAGTGGGACAGACAGGCAGAGGTTGCATCAAATGTACTTTTTTTTAGTAAAGATTAGGGATGGCACAAGCCACCACTTTTGGATCTAGATATCCAGCCTCTTCCCCAAAGCTTAGGGTATATGGATATCAGCATCTCATACTTCTGCTTCCAACTTTGTACTAAACTGAGAAGCAGCTCAGTGTAAATGAAAATTAATAGAAGAGGGTAGGAGAGGGGGAAGGAGAAGGGGAGAAAAAAAAAACAACAAACAGCCAACGTTTTCCAAGCCTTAATAAAGATTAATTCAAGATTGTGCTTGGGTTTGGCATGAGACATTTGGGGTTACTATCTTCTTCTATATAGATTCTTATCCTGCATTCACCAAATGGACTACTGCAAGGTGCTCCAGGGGCTATACTGAGATGCGACTAATGTAGTCAGGTGTTTGTTCTCTCATCCTGGGAGAAGGCGCACATGCAATGAAGAGGTTTGTTGTTTAATAGACATTCCTTTTCTAGCAAATGAATGGCAAAGAGCAAAAAAATGTCCCTTCATTGGAAGTGGAAAATTGTGAGGTTTAGGCCTTTGGGCACCTTGTAGACAATAATCAAGACCATGATCCTGGCTAGATATTCTGAGGCAAACTAGTATAGAGCAAAGAAGACAGGTCTGATATGCTCATAGGAGCTAGGGTTGTAAGAGAGCTGCTCTGCATTGTGCTGTCTTGCTGGAATTTCTAAGCACCACAGACTCCATGTTCAGATATATCATATTGTTGTAGTACATGACGTTGACAAAGATGTGAATAACTGAGAGCAGGTCATTGCCCACAAGCTTGGGAGAGAGCCCCAGAAGCAACTAACACCTACAGAAGGTAAAAAGCATTGCTTACAGATGCTGTTATACAAGAACGGGGCATGAGGAAACACCCCCAAACTACAGAGCGAATTGGAACATTGTGGACAAGAAACTTCAACCAATGAGCACATGACAACACACTCTTCAATCATGTTTTCCTCTGCCCACCATCACAAACTCAATGCCTTTCTGGAATTCAGGTTCACCCAAGTACTGTTCATCCATGATCTCCTCTGATCCACAAATCTGGCCATCTTGGGAGGCACAACTGCCTTTGACTTGAACTGAAACTACATGATTTTATAATACCTGGCCATTGGCACGTTGCTGAAAGGTAACTGGAAAAGGGAAGCTTAAGACTTGGAATTGTTGTCTTGGGCAGTAGGAGTTAAGAAATCTAGACCTTCTTTCTAGCTCCACTACTGACTTGTGGTGTGACCTAACATATGCCAGTGAATGTTTATGGCCTTGGGCCTTCTTGTACATAGATTCAATAGATTGGATACAATACCAGCCTACTCTGCAGGGGTGTTGAAAGGACTTAATGAATGTTTGCTACACACTTTTGAAGGCACTATAAGAACATGAGGTATTGTTGTTGTTAAAGACAAGAACACAGTCTGCTGCTGAATAATTCATTTGATGTGACAAGCAGCCAACAAGTTGTTGAACAGAACTGCTGTACAATGAAACATAATTACAAAGTGGCTACAGAAAGCAGGATACAGATGGAGTTCTCAGATTGGCTGATGGTGAGGTCATAGCCAAGAAGATACTGCCAGATGAAAGAGTTTTCTGTTTTCATACTTTATAGTCATCATAACAATAACACTTTGCCCTTCGGTAACCTCCTTCCTCTGAGATCTCAAAGCATGTTATAGGCTAATTACACCTTCCCAACATCACTGCAAGGTAGGCATTGTCATCCCTATTTTGTAGATGGGCGAACCGATGAACAGAAAGATGAAGTGATTTGCCCAGGGGCTGACATATGAGTCAGCCCCTGGAAAAGAACTTCAAAATTCTGGCTTCCAATTGCCCTCTCTAATAAGTAGAGAACATGCCTTCTCCCTGCCCTCCTTTTGATGCCAGCAGTTTTAATCAACTAAGGCTATTATGCATTTCTAGGGGGCGGGAAAAAAATCACTGCCCACTGAATGCACTTTTCTCCCTCCTTGTCTTACAGCAACACACAAAGCAAGTTATCGTTGCTTTCCATTTCTATTACTCCCCACATAGCCCCACCTACAAAACTAGGGCTGTGCCCCAGCCTCACACTGTCATTGCCCCACGATCCAGGGGTCTCTGTGGAGACTGGCTGGGAGCTGAGCAGGCAGGGCAGGACAGGGCATGTGGCTGGGTTGACAGGAAGGAACTGGGGAGGGTGGGTGGGTGGAGCCAGGTCTGGGATCTTGGGGCAGTGACAGGGTGGGGCCAGGGCCGGGGCTGGGGCTGAGTGCAATGGGCTCCCTGCACACCCCTGCCTGAAGAACTGGTGACCATCACAGGGGCATGTGGGCAGCGGACCACAGCTCTGCCCCAGGTCCTGGCCCCACACTGTCACCGCCCCCAAATCCCAGGGTCTCCCTGGCCCCACCTACACATCTCACTCCTGGACACCACTCCCCACCTGCCTGTGGCCCCATCCCAGCCACTCAGCCAAGCACCCTGTTTGTGTGGGTCCTGGGAAATGGGAGTCCAGTTGCCACACTGCCCTAGCCCTATTGCATGCCCAGGGGTGGTGGAACCAGCCACATGTACCATGGCCCAAGCTGGCCCCTGTGCCTGGGCCAGGAAGGACCATGGGACCCCACCACAGGTTGGACAAGATCCCTCAGTCGGCTGGATCTGGCCCACAGGCTATATTTTATCAACTCCAATCTAAAATCATTTCACATAGGCTCCAGGGAAAAAGACAACAGAAAATACAGCTTCCAGTTACTACTCTCCTGAGCTGCTATTTGAAGCAGAGATACAAGGGTGAAAGGTCATCAACCCCATTTCTTGGCACTTTGCCCACTCAGCCACACTTGATGTGAATATGACAGGGAGATGCAAGGAAGTTGTATATACTGTAGCTACAAAATGAAGGTGTAAGACTGTATAATAAACAAAACCCCTCTCTCTGTTCTCATGTACTATACACTGAGCACAGCTGAAGTGCTGGGGTCAATGTAATGGATTTGGTAATGGTATTGATCTTCTGTCATTTAAAAAAGGACTAGATGCTTAATCGGATCTGAAGAAGTGTCTCTTATTATTTACTTCACTAAAGAAAGGGATTAGGTATCAAAGAAACCAAAGGCACAGGCACAGCCATGACTTTGCTCTGCAGGATAAATGCCCGTCCGCTTGCAGTTAGTCACAAAAGTGTTTTTAAAAGGGAACAAATCCTGGGATCTCTCCAGGAAGTGCTGGCTAAAAGAAGTATAACAGCAGCAAAGGAGGAAAGGGAGACTCAGTGATGCAGCAAATTAACCTATAGTTTATGAAGACCCTCATTCAGGATCATCAACAACTCTGTTATCTAAGCCCCACTGACAGAAACTTTATTATAGTTTTCAGACTAAGAGGCAGACTGAACAAATAGTTGATGGTAGATTGGACAAACTGGGTTGTGGGGAGGGAAAAAATCATGTTTTTCTTGTAAGTAGAGTAACTATAATCTGGAAGAGACATAAAGACAGAACATATACAGAAGTCAATGCTGGGATTTTTGCACACTTTGAGACTATAAACACTGCAGGCCATTGCTCCATTGCCTGTACTGGCCTTTTAGGAACACTGCAAAGGTTTCATTTCCTGGCACTTCATGCCATAGTTTTCCAACCCATATTTCAAATGGCTCACAAGTCATACAGCCTGCTTACGTCACAGCACTGCCAAGGTGTTCTTGACACACTTTATGAAGGATGAAGGATTTGTTAGTCAACATACACTGTCTCAGCAACAGAAGCAAATAAAACATTGTAGGCTGAATATAAACAGTGACTTTTCTGTGCATTTTTTAAAAAATGTGCCAACACTTCTTTATAAACAGGAATATTTCAGATTCATAAACACACACAAATATAGATGTGATAAAAAATCTGTTTGTATTTAGCTTCCAAGAAATACCTTAAATGACCATGGTGACTGCATTCAAGCTATTCTGACCCACTGTTTCTTCCCCTAGGCTTCCCAGTACACTGGGGAATCTCTAATGTCCACAGAACTCCATATCTCCCATAAAAACATAAGAATTGGCATTTACTGGGTCAGATCACAGGTCCATCTTGTGCCACCAGGGAGGCACCAGCACTTTCTCCTGGTGCTGCTGTGCCAGGCAGCAGCAGGATCTCTGCTGAGCTGCCATAGGCTCCTGCTTTCCCCACCACCACTACCACCTTCACCTGGACTTACAGCCCACCCCACTGCCAGGGGGACAGGAGGCTTCTTGCTTCACCTACCACCAGTCATCACTACTCTCCACCAGCCATCACTTGCTGCTGTGGTCACCTGCAGCAAGAAGGGACCCCACAATGCCAGTGGGGCCCTTTCACCGGCAAACACCATCTACTTCTGCTAGCTGCTCTGGCAGCAGCCCCTGTGTTTACCCTCCTGTGGTAAGTCCTGTGCACCACTCATCTTCCCAGTGTTTTGTGCTCAGCTGAGTAAGCCAACAGTGTGGCTCCCCCTCTCTCTTGTGTGTCCTTGTGTGCATTTCTGTGTTTACCCCCCAGCCCCTCAACACACACACCACCCCCTCTCACAGCTCCCCACCCAGTGCAGCCAGAGAAGGTGAGGTGCCCTGAATGCCCCTGCAGCAAGTCACCCTCTCTCACCCAGGAGCTATGGGCTCCCCTCTCCCACCCCTTCCCATCTAGCCTCCCATGGCAGGGCAAGAGACCCCTGAGGGGGATGCCTGAGAGTGGAGACTTTGCAGGGCCAGCGGGCTCTTTCTGGCTAGTCTACCCTGGAGGGGGGGCCACAGTACCTCCCAAATCCAACCAGGGCAGGGGCAAAGGCAAGGGCTTCTCATGCTTCTCCTCCATAGTGGGTGAGAAGGGGAAAGAGCCTGGCAGAAACAAACTAGTAACATCTGCAGGGACCAGCAGCAACTTGTTAGCAATGCCCTGACCACTCAGCCTTCCCTCAGCTCTGCAACCCTGCTGCTCAGCCCAGCAGCTAGAGCTATGCCCAGGCAGCTGCAGGAAAACTAGCAGCTTTAGAGACTGGGTTTCCACTGCCTCTGCCCATGCCATCTCAGGCAATCAGCACATCCCCCGCCCCCGTGATCAGATGCCACAGGGTGTGCTGTTATATGCCCAAAGAAGACACTCCCCACCTTTGAAACATCCATGCAGGTGCTTGCTCAGGCAGTGGGGGCCCTTCCTCCTTGCCACAGAGGCTGCCACTAAGAAGACATGGAGAAAGTGCTTGCAGTGGGGGGGCAAGCATGTTCCCCTCAAGCACCTCAAGGAGCTGGGGCCCAGGTGGTCCTCAGTCCTGTTCCCCGTACCTCCTGAACTGGGCCCTCATGCCATTCCTTCAAGGCCTGCAGAGAGTCCTCTCCCAATTCACCACCCTCCCACTAGGGTGCCAGGACCCCAATCCTTCATCCGTCAGGTACCATCCAGTTGGGGGTAGGAGTGGAGGTAGTGGGACTTTATGGTCCACTTCTAAGGGTCCCCCCACAATGACTTCTACAGAGTGGGGGAGATGAATGCCTTTCCACCAATGGGGTACACCACAGCCCCCCCACCAAAGAGAGGGGTGTCACTGCTACCAGGACCCCTGGTACCCTGACTCCAGCATCCATCCACCCCACAAGCTCAGGGGACCCTGCACCACAGCCACTGGCAGGGACCCAGGGTGGGGGGAGGGTCACACCTGCCCCCACCATACTAGCTCCACACTGCTCCCAGCACTGAAGGGCAAACCCTCCATGGGCCACCCCAAAGCTGGGTGGGTACTGGTCTCATATAGCTGGTGATCTACTGCTCAGAGCAAGATCAAACACAAGCTCCAGGCACAGCTTGAGCCCAAGATGGAGGAGGCCCTCCTCCTACCACTAGAGGGGCTGACATTGAGGTCATGCCCACCACCACCTGAGCTATGCCAGGAATCTCAACCCCAGAAAAAAATTAAAGTTAGCTGGTACCACCACAAAGGAGGACCCAGGATGGTGCAGCCTCCCTGCAGTAGAAGAGCCCATGGAGGAGACCCCCAACTGCCAGCCACGACCTGCCCCACAACATTGCAGATACTGAGGCCCTGCCTCAGCCATCCTTGGGGCGGGTAAAGCAGTGAAGCCTTCCTCTTCTAACCATCTGGTGGAGGTGGGAGCCCTGGGGCTCACACCAGTGGGCCATGATGGGGAGAAGTCCCTTCCCAAGGCCCCCAGGGAGGGGACCATCACCACCCAAGTGCATGAACCATCTTCTCTGGCCCCCATCGAACCCACCCGTGCCACAGTCCCCATCGCAGAGTGGGGAGAAGCAGGGTCCCTCGCTGAAAGCAAAAAACAACCCTCAGGGGGACCCTGAACAGCGTCCTCTGCTGTTTTTCCTGCTGCTCCCTCCCCACCCCAGGGGGCTGCAACTCGCCCTCCCCCAGTGTTGCAGAGGGTGCGGGGGGAAATGTAGCAGACCAGGTGATTCAGGCGGTGCTCCATGGGGGCAGCCAGGATAAGCCTGCCAAGCCACACAACCAAAAGAAGGATGACCAGGAATCTGTGGGCTCCACAGAGCCTGCAGACTCCTTAGTCCCAGCAGTACTCAGGGAGAAGCTGCTCCAGTTCTTGGAGAGCACGCTGTGATCTGAGAAGAAGATGCAGCTCACTCAGGACTGCTGGGGGGTGGGGGGAGTGGATTTCCACCAAGTCCTCAACACAGTGAGGGTTCTGGTGGGGAAGGCAAAGGGCATAAATGGAGGAATGCCAGGAACTTCTAGTGGACTCTCAGCTTCCACAATTCCCTCTACACCTATGAAAGAGTGGTGGGATTGCTGATGGGGCCTGCAGCTGGTGTGGTCTTCTGCAAAAGCCTACTGATACTCTCCCACCAATAAGATCCATTACTGTGGTGACCATCAATGTGCACAGCTGCAAGACATCTCTGCAGGTGCTGGGTACTCTCCTTCCTCTGGGAGGGAGAGTTCTCTGTGGTTTTCCTGTGGGAGACCCACACAACTCCAGCTGCCAAAGCCAACTGATAGCTGGAGTGGGGAGACATGGTCTACTTCAACCACTTCACAGAGGCATCCTGTGGGGTGGCTACCTTGTTCCTCCCGAGCCTGCAACTGTAAGTCCTTCTTGCCACTGAGGTGGTGCTGGACCGCCTGCTCCATTTCTGGGTTCAAGTACAGGGGCTCATCCTCAACCTGGTTAATATCTATGCCCCTATATATTCTGACCCTGCTGCCCAAGGGGGACCCCCTGTGACCTGCAGAACTGGCACCCAGCCTCTCTCCTCTGCAAAGACTATAAGGTCATAGTGAAAGTCATCTTGCTGCACCTGAAGTCTGTTCAGGCAGATGTGATTCACCCCAACTGGATGTACATGGTTCCAGGGCAGTGCATTTATAACTTGTACCTGGTGCTGGACCGCCTCAAGGTTGCTTGCAGGGATGGCCTGTCATTAGCCCTCCTGTCCTTCAACCAGGAAAAGGCACTTGACAGAGTGGGTCGTGGGTACCTCACAGGCATGCCGAGGGCATTCCACTTTGGTTCCTGCTAGGTGCGATTTCTCCAAGTGCTGTATACCTCTGCAGAGCTCAGTTGGATGTTGGTCAAGCTCAACTGGATGTTGCTGGAGTCCATCTCATTCAGGCAAAGAGTCCATCAAGTTTGCCAGCTGTCAGGCCGGCTCTACACCATTGCACCCGAGCTGTTCCTCTGCCTCCTGTGCAAGTGGGTGGCAGGGCTGGTGTTCAAAAAGCTGGCCATGAGGATGGTCCTGTCAGCATATGCCAATGATGTGTTCCTCACTTTCCAGAACCCAGGCCACCTGACAGTCCATTTACTCAGCATTCTCTTCTGTCTGGGTCAACAGGGCCAAGAGATCTAGCCTGATGGTGGGTGACAGGTGGCCTTGCTGTGTTCCAAAACATCCAATGAAGCACAAGCTCAGTGCTCTATCTGGGGGTCTACTTGTCCCCCAACCACCCGTCCCTGCCAGAGAACTGGCACCAGCTAGACGTGAGGGTGTCTGGGTGGCTGCAGGCATGAGTAGGTCTGCTGCAGTGTCTCTCACATCACAGGAGGGTGCTGGTCATCAACCAGCTGGTCCTGTCCACGTTCTGGCAGTTTCAACACCCTGGCCATGGTCTCAGAGCTCCTGGCCAGTTTCCAGAGACAGATGCTGGGGTTCTTCTGGCCAAGACAGCACTGGGTCTCTGCAGGTATCCTGAATCTCCCCTTACAGGAAGGTGGGCAAGGCCTAGTCTGCCTCCACAGCCTGGTCCATACCTTCCACTGCCCCTCCCGCACTGTACAGGAGTCTCTGTAGGGCCTGTAGCCACGTGGCCTAGTGTCTGATCAGCTGTGCCTTCCTCATCTGCCTCAGAGGGTTCTGATACAGCAGGCAGCTCTTCTATCTGCAAGATCTCCCCAGGCACGACCTGGAGGATCTGCCAGATTTCTACCAGGACCTTCTCAGTGCCTGGAGGCTGATCTCCACCTCCAGGTCTCCAGGACCTCCTCACCTAACCCCTACTGAATAACCCCCAGCTGGTGGTGCCAGCAACAGAGGTGCCCTAGAGGTGTCCTGGCCAACATCACTTGCATCAAGAACCTCCTGGACTAGTCCAGTCAGGGGTGGCTGGATCCCTGTGTGCTGGCCCAGCGCAAGGAGCTGACCATGCTTCATGATCCTTGCTACTTACTCCAGGAAGTAAAGGCTTTCCTGCCACCCACTGCCCTCACCTATATTGACCAGGTCCTATGCAAGGGCAGTCCCTGCCCACCAGGATCCCCCAGCCCTCTGGAACTAGTTTTAGGACCACTGCCTCTAGACCTCCCGACACTCCCCGCCACACCATCTCATCAGGCTGTCAGATACCAAGCCTACCCATCCCTGAACAGCCCATCATTGCCAGATCTACATGCTCATGTTTCACACTCTCCATCATCCTGTCTTCATGTCCTGTCCAGATAACAAGTGGTGGGACACTATAGGCAAAGGTGAGGGTTTCCAGTGGACAAGTCTGTACACCACCCTGATCTCAAGAGTCACCAGGGACCTCAGCTGGTGGCTCTTTGCATGCAAATGGTGATGGCTTTGTGATCTGGCACACTTTATGGCCCCCCCCAACACCTGCCCCTCTTGCCAACAGAGGGAGACTCTGGTGCATGCCTACCTTGAGATTCTGGATGCACTTCTCCCCGTACCATTTTTGTTATGCATTCACTATCCATGGCCCCACCAAGCCCTGAGGCCTCCTGGTTAATCCTCCTCCTGATTCTGACCAAACTAGCCATCTCCAAGACCAGAAAGGAGGCTGTGGCCAGGAGAAACCCAGGCAAGGGTAGAGCCATCTTCCTTTCACTCCTTCGCTCACATCTCCAGGCAGTTTCACTGATGGGCATCCACAGGCTCCCTCAACTCGTTTGAGGGCAGTAGGCACTGGCTGGTGTGCTCTGCTCAGTATCCCCTTCTGGATCCTTTGTTATTAATCTATGACCTCACTCCCTTTCCTGTTTTCTCTTTATTTGTCCCCCAGAATTATTAGATGTGTTCCCAGTGGCCTATCTTATTAAGGGGGGCTTATAGTATCCCATGGTCTTTCGGCACATGAGATAGGCCTGTGTCTCAGTGGCAGACAGTGGCTGCTGAAAGGGAGAGTACACAGTCACCATGCAACTCCTTCCCATAAATTTTTGTATAAAACATCTTTTCTTTTGAAGTCAGATCATGACACACAAATTACAGTCGACTCCTTAGGCTAAACTTGATCCCTATCAGGCAGCTCTTTCCTTCCCTGTCCACCCTCACTGAATCTACTCTTGCCACAAGCCTGCCACTGCCTTAAAAATCCAGTACATTAGGCCAGTAACTTCCAGATGCAAGATAAAGCAGATATAGGGACTACATTGTCCAAAAAAGGCTCAATCTCTCCATTTACTAACTTCCCTTAAAATACCCAGTGGGTTAAAGGGTTATGGTCTCTGCTTGGCTGTTACGTGGAGAAAACTGGAGTTTGGATTTTATATTACAGACTTCAAGTGAGACAAAGCCCAGTAAGTTACAGAGAAACCCACAGTCTGTTTAAGAAGCTACAGGGTATTTTTTAAGGGAATCTGAAGAGCAGGTGTTGAGACTGCAACTTATGCAGATGTGCTAGAGCAGAGATGCACCGTCTCTGGCTGAGAACAAGCCCAGCCTACTGACCCCCATTGTGAGCTGACAAGCTGGCAGTCAAGGCAGGAAGAAATTCTTGGTATTTGTAAAAATGGCCAAATTCATTTAGAAATCACTGAAAAAGGATAAATACGGCAGCCTGCAGTGCCTTTGCCAGGGATCCTAATAAGGAAACAGCATGGGGAGGATGTTATTTACTTATATTACAGTTGGTTAAGGATTGTAGTCTTATGTCAGACTCTGCCTAAACAAAGCTGACTAGGGATTTCAGCACAGTTCACAGAACAGGGAAGAATGGGATTCATACACAGCCCTGGCCTACCTAAGCCCCTCTGGGTATTTTCAAGATGCTTTGATGTTCTGAAGTAGATCATAAAGGCAGCCGACAAATCAGAGCAGCCAGCAACTCCAAGTGTGTTGGTTGCAAAAGGCCCTAGTTAACAGCAGCTTTGTCCAAAAGGGAAGCTTCCCCCTTGTGCTCAACCATCTATTTCATAAAATAACTGAATATCTGCTGAAAACTGTGTCATCTGTTGTAATAAAAAGAATATATTTGACCATAACTTGAGCCTCTGGGCTGCAGTGGGAATGGCCAAGGACTGCAAAGCAAAACAGCTCCTTTCCCAAGATGGTGTTTTTGTTAATGTCCTCATATTTTTCCTACAAAGGAAAGGAGTCAGAGTCCTTCCCTTCCTACAAAGCAAAGTCCTTCACAGTTTCACGTGACTTGTAATGCAGAATTAGTATCCCCTTTGCAGAGTCAGAGGTACTTCTTTAAAAGGACACCATTGGATTTATTGAGTCATCTATGTTATTTACATGCCTCTTATTAAAACAAAGCTTTTCAGAAGTCTAGTGTTCACTATCTATGCTAGGGGGTGTGGGAGGCAACTAGTATCTTAACTTGCCAAGTACTCTATCTGTAACATCTTAATGAACTTGTAGGAGCTCCTTTTTGTGGGGGCAAACTGCTGCAGTTACAGAAAGGACACATATACTTTCTCATTAAGACTTTCTGCTTTTAGAGTCTAGATCAGTGCTTCTTACCCTTTTAAGGCTTGAGGCACCCTTCCTTTGGCCCCTAGGAAAATATCAGCTCTTAGTTTTCATTCATTTTTTGAGTGCAGAAAAATACTAGAAAAAATTATTCTGTTGCAAAGAACTCAGAAAGCTCACAACACGGCAGAATGTTTCTAACAGTAGGGGTTCTTATTTGAGAGCTCTGGGTTTTTCTGGCGAATCATATTTGCACACTTAACAGTGCTAACATTGCATGGCACCCTGCAGCACCCTTGCTAGGATCGCACGGCACCCCAGTTGAAAATCACTGGCCTAGAGAATCACATGTTTGCATCAGTGTAATCAAGCTCTGGACAAACACCACAAACCCCTATTCCAGGACAATTTTGCCCAATCTCTTGAAAGAATTTGAGATGAAGATACCCTGATGTAAAATACGCTCAATGTACATGCTGTGCATCTGCGGCTTACTTCAGTGAAACTTTTGCTCAGCACAAACAGGCAGTGACTAGCTTCCCTGCCGCACAGTGGTGAGGTATAGTCATTGCAGCTTGCTATCTGCAGTATTGGAATAAACTGTTCCTCTGCCTGCTCTGACTATTGGTGCAATTTATACTTGTGTACAAAACCACTGCAAACTACATCAGCATAAATGTGTCATGTCTCCCCCTTCTTCCACCCCCAGAAGTCACGTGTCTTAGTTTTGAGCACTCAATTTGTTCATTTTTTCCATACTCTCAGACAGCATCCACAGTTTCTTCACGCTAAATTACTTGCTCTAGATCAAATAAACAACACAAATATTTGCCTTAATAAACCAGTATTACTAACACTACTAACAATACTAATGTAACCAGGAATACAGGCAAAGAATTTTGTTATATATAAAAAAATAATTTAAATTTCAGCTAAAGCTAAATATTGTTTTAATATTGTTTAAAGCAAGGGTCGGCAAGCCACAGTCTGCAGGCCTAATCCAGCCCCTGAAGCCTGCTGGAGCTGTGCCTGAGCATCCAGGAGAAGCAGAGGCAGTGGTACTGCAGGGACAAGGAGTGGAGACCATGGCTCTAGCTCTGGTAATGTGGGTGGAGCTGGAAGCAGCCCATGCTCATCGCTCAGAGCTAAGCTCCATTAAAGGGGTACCCCCCCACTGTAAAAAAAATTGCTAACTCCTGGCTTAGAGTTATGTTTTTAGTTAATTCTGCTGTAACCAATTTCAAATTGTTCATTTCTCTTCCAGCTTTCCTGCAGATGTAACACCTCCAACTGTCTGAAAGTTAAACTGAATTAGTACTGTAGAATTATCAGGGACTGACAGCAATCTCCTGAGGGCCCCCCCCCGCTTACAAAAAGAGATTTTGGGTCCCTCTATTGCTAGGCATTTCCTGAATAATAGCTGTTCAATCCTGCCACCAGTACCTCTAGTGACAGCTATTCCACACCCAGCTTCATTACTAGTTACATTCCCCTCTCTGTTCTTAGTTTATAACCAAAAGCATTAATTTGCTAACCTCTAGTTCCTGCTCTGACCTTGGTGCCTATTCTGTTCACAGAGTTCCTTTCTCTAGCTGCAGCACAGTCTAGCTCCCCTCGGTCATTCTGCTCCATTCCAGACATTCCCACCACCCTTGTCCTTTCCCTTCCCAAACTTTGTATCATTCCTTTATCTACCAGGTTAGGGAATGCAAGAAAGGACCCTTTCTCTTGCAGAAGGTCTCTGCCTCCCACTGCCCACAGAGGGAGGTAGTAGCTGACTTCACTTCCTTTAACTTAAACTTCTTCTTGGGTCTATAGAAACTAAGGTTTTCGAAATGCTATGGGTCTAATCATTCACACCCATTTTGGAGCCTGGAAAAAATTCTTCCTCCCCGGGACCAAATAAGCAAAGATGAGGCCAGCTGGGGTCTTTCACCTTCTCCACAGCATCATGGAGGTACAGGCAGGTTTGTATTTGTAGGGCCTGCAAACAACTATTGGTAATTTCATCTAGTCACAGCTTGCAGTCAGGGTCCAGCATGGATAAAAGCACCAAGGGACTAGGTCCCATAATAAAAGGTCTAGGATGCCACTGGTAGCCACTGTGCCTATGGGAGAAGGCAGAGAGAAGGAAGACACACAGATCAGAATCTTAGAGGCAGGCTGAAGAGAGGCTACCTCAAGTTATTGCTTATAGGATGGGATCCGTAAACCCACATCAGACCCACTTAAATGCTTGGTAGATTGAGTTCATATAGTTGCAGCCTGTCACTAAAATCCATTCCTGTGTCTGTTTTCATTCACCTACATGCCCTGAGCCACAGCTAAAGTATTGGAACTAGGTGGTAACCATTTCATCAAGGAGAATGGAATTCTATTTTGGGGACTGACAAAAATAGTCACTCTGTCACCGCCATGCCAGGGGGTACTTCCTAGGCCTGTGTGAAGCGGCTAATCGCTTCGGATTTGGCCGATTCGGGGGACAGTGATTCGATTCGGTGATTTGAATCATTGTCCCGAATAGATTTGGCCAAATCCAATTCAGAGATTCAGCTGCTGCCGAATCTCAGAATCACCCAGGCCCATCCCCCCCGCCTGGCAATGACTGCCCTGCCTGCCCCAGCTCCCGGCACTTTGAAAAAAAAGCCCCTACTCACTGGGTGCTGCCAGGTGGGGGGGGGCGATCCCTGCTGCCCCCCACTGCTCCACGCTGTGTGGGGGACTCTGCATGAGCCCTCCAACCCTCCCCACACTGCCCCAGTTCTACTCCATGGTTGCCCCACCTGTCCCAGCTCCCGCCCTTTAAGAAAAAGAAAAAAAACCAAGAAAAGCCCCGAACTCACCATTCCTGCCCAGTGCCGCATGGGGGAGCTCGTCCACAAGCCCCACAAAGCCCCAGGGCAGCTGCAGGAGCTGGTAAGTCCTGGGGTTCCTCTCTTTTTTTTTTTTCTTAAAAGGCCAGAGCTGTGGCAGGCGGGGCAGGCGTGGGGGGATGGGGCTGGAGGAGCAGGCAGGGGTCCCCCATGGGCCCCCCCCCCCCACTTACCATCTTTCTGAAGATTCAGAGAGCTTCAAAATTGATTTGGACCTTTTAATTGGTCCCGGGTTCCGTTCGGATTTAGAGATTCGGCCACCAAAATTGGGCCGAATCTCCTCTGAATTGAATCACCACCCAAAGCTTTGCACAGCCCTAGTACTTCCCCCTTTGTACTTCATTACAGACTTGTTTTGTTATTTCAGACTCACTTGCTTTACCTCAAGATCCATCTTCAGGGCTCAGCAGTTCATCCAGCATTTTATCCATTCCTCAACAGGCCTTTGCTTATTCCTTTCATTATGAATCAATACAGTTTTATGTAGAAACACATCTTTCATAGAAACTGCATCCCCCACAATGCCTGTGAAGAATGCCAGAGGGTGGACAGTAACTGGGAGAAATGACTGCAAACAGTAAATACACTGCAGTACAAATGCATTCATTCGCTTTTTATTTGTCCTCACAAAATCTCAGGCGATTGTTCCCTGCTTGTTTCTCCAGCCTATGAAGCTTGTGGTGCAAATACATCCTCTCATCCAGAGCACGTGGTATTCTCTCCCACCCAAGTCTCACCTGCCCATCCGACTGGCATTCTAATGAGAATATTAACTAGATTGGACTTATGATGATCCCCAGAGAGACCCAGCTAGACCCCTCTCTACCTCACAGTGCACCCATCTCATTAGTGGCATCTAATTTACATTATTTATTATTTGTCCCAACATAGTACCCAGAGGCCCTACTTGTGGGCCATAATCCCATGATATTAGACATCACACAACAAGATGGTAACAGTCATTCACCTATAGGTATGCCATGTCTATTTGTGACACTGTGTCACAATGATTCTCAACCAGGGTGCCTTGAAATCCTTTCAAGGGTGCCACAGGGTGCTACACAATGTTAGCACCATTAGGTTTACCCACATGACTCACAAGATAAACCCAGAGATTGCAAGCAGAAAGCCACAGCTGTAGTTCGAGTTATTTGCAATAGAAAAACTGCCCTATAATTTTTCTGTAGGCAAACTGTGGTGAAAACTAAGAGCTGGCATTTTCCAAGCTGTGTCTCAAGGCTAAAAAAGATTGAGAACCACTGTCCCATCAGCAGCTTAAATGTAGGTGGAAACTGCAGACTTTGACCAAGAGAAGTACTTTTACCTTTCCAGACCTATCCAGTCCTTAATCATCTCCATTTTAACTTCTTCCTTATGATATTCACAACAAACAGTCCTGTGGTGTTCTGGGTGCACCGAAATATTTTCAGGAAACTATTACAACCAAAAAAAAAGAGCTTCTGCTTCCACAAGCCATTCTTTTTCCTAATGAGCTATTACAGTTTCTTTCGGTGCATTACTCACTCAGCACTCAGCTACAATGGTCCTTATTTTCCGGGTACTGCTGCTCTTACTTGAGTCTCAGATGTTTCTCTGTAGATCCCAAGAGATGTTCAGCCATTTTATTTTAATCTATGCTAACAACTGAATCTAACTCTATATAAGAGGCTTCACTAATGCATGCATCAAATAAAAGCACGCATGGAAGACCTGAAGCCAAAATGGTGATCAAAAAAGGGAAGTCAGAACCTGCAGGGCTCCTATGTTCTCTAGTCCCAGATCTCTTCACCAACTTGCACCTTAAAAAGAGCATTGATCTTTCTGTACCCTAGTTTCTCAGTTTATAACAGAAGTAGAACAATAACCTATCTCAGGGGTACTAGGAAATTAACCAGTGTTTGCAAAGTGCCTTAAAATACTTGGATACAGGGTGTTACAAGACAGAAGGATAAAATTGGTCCGTATTTCCCAGGGCCAAATGTCCATGAAACATCTCATCCCATCTTTTAGCTATTTTTCCCCGATGGTCACGTTCAGGGATAGATGCCTCTGTGCATCTGCTCCCTCGGAATGGACAAGCTGCCCACAGAAGCAGCCAATAAAACAAAATAAAATGACAAATAGGACAGGGAGCACCAGGGACCCTTGTCCTAAGTTAAACACCCCATCCCTTTTCAACATTGCCTTGTGAGGAAAGGAGCTGGCACATGCAAAGCCTGCTACTTGCACACAAGGTGATACAAGACAGCAATCCCCTTACAAAGGTAGTGTACACAGTTCTTTCGTGGGCCTGGTAACTGCAGTGCCCTATGGAGCGACAGAGTCCGTGCGGCAGTGTTGATTTTTCTCAATAACGATCTCTCCCTGCTGGTCTGTAGAGCCCAGATCTTTACAAAATCAAGACCCAAAGTCTAGATGAAAGCCCTGGATATACAGTGACCCTGGACACAGACAAACTCTTTTATCTTCCAGCTGCCTGAAAGGCACATGGATACCTTCAAGGAAAGATCACAAAATAGCAGCTGGTCCCTTTATCAGCCATAGACATCAGGGAGACAAACATATTTGTGCTTCATTCTTGTTTTCACCTCCCTTATCAGTCTGTACACTGTTGCAGAAGCTCTGACATTCTGCAGGTTACTCAATTAAGGTAAAGTCCTCTCTGAGATATAGCACATAAAGGGGGAATATCACAAAACTGCTGGATCTTTGGTTATAAATTACCAGCCTGGGGGCAAGACACACTCCAACAATGGGCAAAGGGTGCTTGGGAGAGCACGTGTTTCGACAGCATAGATGTTCCCTCATGATTTATAGCCGATGAATAGTAGCTTGTCCCCCTTGCTTTGATTTTCATTGAATCAGCACCATGTGCTGACCGAAAGACATGTTCACTTTGCATTGCTTATAATTATGCAGGGGAAAATAATCTATTTGAAAAAAGAAAAAAAAAAAAAAAGGAAATGTATATTAAAGGGAGAAAGGGAGGGGAGGAGCAGCATCATACCTCTGTAAAAAAGGATGAAAAAAACCCACTGGGTGCATCTACATGTGCAATTATCTCAACTGAATAAACTCCGGTGCAGCTTGTGCCAGTATCACCTGCTCCCAGTAGCAGCATTTACACGTGCCCGTAATCACAGCAATTTGAGCTGGGGTAGAGCAGCCCTGGACTGGCAGGAAGTCCAGGGTGGTCATTCCCAGGCTCTGGGTGGTGGCATTGGGGCTCACTGAGGCAAAAGGGTGCTATACTGCGGGGTTGGCAGGCAGCCCCACACTGTAGCACCCTTGTACCCCAGCCAGCCCCAGTTGCCATCTACACGTGTTTTAGCACACTAAATGACTCTGACCGCACTAATTGACTTGCCCTAGACAGTACTATTCTACAGCAGAGTTAATTACTTTACTGCATCCTAATACAAGCACACGTGTAGATGGTGACACTTTACTTCAGAGCTAATTAGTCAGCTCTGCAGTAAAGCATATGTGTATATGCACCCACCAAGCCTAAAACACCTCTCATTCTCTGTCAGATGGTCCTAGATACAGCTCTCAAAGCAAACCATGCTCTTAGCCAGGGGCCCTGTGGGAGGGACAGAGCAATTTACCTGCCTTTTGCGCCATCAGGTTTTGTTTTTTTCTTTTGTGATGAATTTTGCTGGCTGACAGTCCTGACAGGAAACTCTCTCTCCCCAGAATGCATTTAACATGTGCTGCAGCAGTGCAGACAGTCAATGCTACCCTGCTCAAGTGCCTCAGTTATCACTGCTGGCTGCATGGCCACCGGGAGATCAGAGTTCAATCTTCATCCTCAACTTTGTGCTTAAGTGACCAGCAAAGAAGGGCAGTTAGAATAATTGTTGCCCCTGCAAAACACATTTCATCCAAGAGTTGAAAAGTGCTTTCTGAATAATTCATTAGCCCTCAGGAGACCTAGAAGGAATAGCATTATCCTTATTTTGAGGGAAAGTAAGCTGAGGGACAAAGGAGTGAGAGAGCAAATTGTGTGGCACAGCTGGGTGAAGAGATCAGGACCCCATTTTCCCCCAGCTTTAACACTCAGATAAAATGCCCTTCCTTGCCTGCCAGGTCTAACAATTACTGTCAAACACTGTGCTGGCTTTTGTGCCATGATGCCCCGGAAGCCATGCTGAAACAAACTCCTTAACAACACACCTGGCAGAGGATGACTTCTGATTACCACCTTCATCTGGACCAGATTCATCCAAGTGACCCGTGTACCCAATTTACCTTAGCCTCAACAGCTTAGGGACACCACTCTGTGACAGAAAAGCAGTACCCACACAGTATACGTCTCAGTGACATGCTGGAGACAGGGTGAGCAGAAGAAAACTAAACAGCCTTTGCAGCAATTTTGTCCTTCTAGAGTTCTTGAACATGACACACATCAGAATCGGAGTCATCCAGCCCTGCCAGCTGCACTGAGGAAGCATGATTTGCATTTTACACCCATGTTGGATATTTAACATTGAACCAACCTGCAAGCCTCTTAGCGCTCTCCCTGCACAGATAAAGTATCCTGCAGTACAAGAATGGGAGCTGCTCCACCTTTGCTATCAGACCTCACATCCAAGCCAGATTCTCAATGCCCTGTTGAGTAAGAACTGACCCTGGCTGCTGGGGCACTAGCTTGGCTGGCACCCTTTATTAGCAAAACCAAGCTATCCTGGCAGTCCTGTGGCCTTCCGAGACCTCTGGTGTCAAAAAATCTTGCTCATAGGCCCTGGGTATGAAGTTGACCTATATTCCAACACTGCAACCCACGAGCATTTCAATTGCGCCATGACTTCCTCTCCTCAAACCAAGCCATTGCATCTACTCCCATAATTAACATGCCCCTTCTGGTGTGCATCAACCCAAATCCAGGGACACTAGGATGCAGCCAAGTATCTTGTTCGCTCATATGAACAAGCAGCAAAATGGTACAGTCACTTTGAACTGTGCAAAAACCACAGGTAGAGGCAGACCTACAAAACGTGCCAATGAATAGGATCTTTAAGGGATGCGAGGCAGGTTGAGAGAGTGACTGACAAAGAGACAAGTGAAAAAAAATGACAAAGAACAATTTTTGTATCTCTGAATGACCAGAGCCTACTAGCTCATTTTTGAACATCTGCAGAGACCTGGTCTCAGAGTGATTTCATTGTTTCCTCAGTCAGAATTCCAGTCAGTCAAGAGCTGCTGGAACAGGCACACAGTGGAAGTATTGACACGAAAGAGTCAAAACCAGTTCTTTTCCAGGTCACTGATATGGACACAGACTACTCCAATACAGACCATAAAGCCAGCATGTGTAGTACATGCAAACATGCACCAGGGCTGCCTGCAAACGCAAGCAAAGCAAATGATGCACCCGAGTGCAGCCACGCATCCTACATGTTCGGCAATATCTGTGCATCTTACAAGGATGATTTCACACTTAAATCTCAAGACCAGGAATCACGCAATCTAGGCTCTGCTGAAAACTCACTGAGTCTCATTTGTACAAGTCAGAGTATGTCCAAGACAAATTTACCGTGCCTGACAGCAGCACCCTCCAGCAGGCTGCACTGCTGTATATAAGCTGCCTGCCAAAGGGGAAGCAGTTCAGCCACATTTACATCTAATTGGAAATGCCTGGGTTTGGGGAGAAAGCTGCTACTGTTTCAGTTATCTGGTTCCATAAAGGAGCCTCACTGTTTCTTGAACCTCTTCAGCAACAGACAAGTGTTATTCCCAACCTGTATTCTCTCTAAATACAAGGGAAAGACTTTCGGAAATATACCAGCTGAAATCCTTAACCTAAATGCATGTCTCTGGAGAGTATTCTTAATCTGCAGGGGTTTGCAGAGCAAACCTTTGGTCTGCCTTTCCTGCTCACTCCCCTCAAAACCCCACACCCTAAGGCACTACTGGTTCAATAACAGCACTAAAAATACATTAAATTAGACAGAGAGAGCCTTACTCTCATTCAAAAAGTTCTATATAGTTCAAGAATTGCATCCATCTGAATAAAAATGAAGATAACCTTGCACAATTAAATGATGAAATAAGCATCTGGAAATTGTTTGAAGTTTATTTAGTAGCCTTGGTATCTAGGGTAGTTATCCTAGTAATATCCAACCTTCTCATTAGATAGTTAAGTAGTATGTTCCTTTTTTTCTCTTAAGTCTCTTCTATTAATGAGAGAGAACATAAGATTTTCACTATATTCTTTTTTTTATTGCATAGCTAAAATCCTCTGGCTAAATTAACTTAAAGGCTAGTCTGGTGCTTCTCTTGCTTGGCAGTTAAAGCAGTAGCAACAGTTCATTTTTGTATCCCATATTGATTGTGTATCTTGGGAGATAATTAAAGCTATCAGCATGGACTAAGGGTTTTCCAGGTATAACTCATGATCTACAATGAATGATGATGATGAAATTGACACCACAGGCTTCATTCTTTCTCTCGTTTTGATACCTTAATGGAAAGGTGGGATCTTAGTTGTTGTGTTTGTTACAGAGTTTGTGTCACTGGGTACTGACAGATGTGCAGCTCCCTGGTCTAACTCACGGAGCTTCCACAGAAAGCACTGAGTTAGACCGACCATCCCAACCCAAAAGACATTCACTGTTGGGTCGGGAGGGTATAGGAATCAAGCTCCACTTTGAAGCTGATCCAGTGAAAAGGGCTGCATGTTTTCAGGCTCTCTCCCCTAGCCCCGTCCCTCCTCTCCCAGCTCCAGTGTTGTCTCAGGATAGGAGAGGGAGAAGGCATGGGAGGGAAGTACGTTCTGGGGTTTGCCCAGCCTTTGCTGGAGTGGAGAGGTGGGTGGATTGGAGTGCCCCCACCTTGCAGGGGCTCCAATCCACCTGCCCCACCCTCCAGCACAGGCTGGGTAAAACTCAGACAGAACTCCTTCTTCCTTCCCCCACTCCCATCCTGAAGACAGCACTGGGGACGGGGCTAGGCTGCTTGAGTCCAGCCCTGCTCCTGGCACGTACTGACAGAAGTTAATGACGGTGTTCCACTGTGGAGCACCTTCTTCTGAACACTCGTGTAATAAGAGTTCGTTTGTTGTGCAATCGGGCACTTTTTAAAGTGCTTTGCAGTCAGGCACTTCTGTCAGTTCATGGCTGTAAAGCACTTTCAGTGGCTGATCGCGCAACAAAATGTTACTTTTTTCAGCACCTACTGTGTCCAAAAAGCATAAGAAATCAGCTCCTGATTCTTCTCATTGTTTTCTGTAGATGCCATACACACACACTTTTTCCTCTTTCAGCTTCATCTTGGAAATCTGATGACAGAAGTGAGGAAGGTGGCGTGTATGAGATAGTGTTACACTGCATAGCAAACTGCATAGCAGGCTTGGCAATACACTGAGAATTGTCTCTCCTTTTAAGGTGTAATTATCACTTTCTCTCACTCACCTCTAACCTGGTCCTGATGCTGATGTTACAATAAACAAAGCCTATTTTCATTCAGCAAATTCACTTCTATATTGATTTGCTGCTTCGCCCCAACGTCTGTTGGTGCCTGCAGTAGCGTCAGACTGTTTCAGCTCCATGTCTCCCACACATCTGTGAAGCATTTCTCACAATCCTGCAATTCTGTCACACACAAACAAACCATTCCAGTCTTAAGCCCTTATATGACTGGCCAGGCTTCTTTGGTCGCAATTTACAGCATCTTCACTAAGTCTGAGGCCCTCCATTCAGCCACAGCACCTGAATCCTCAGCCATGTCCCTCCCCCTGACCTCTTTACCGACATACAGCCCTTTATTTTAAGGGCATAGTGTCTCTGCTAACCCACTCCTGGCTCCCTCATGTTTCTGTACTGACATAGCAAAACTATATTGGAGCCGAGGGGATGGAGAGGTGGCCGTTTCTGACATAAATTATGCCTAGGAGCTATAAACCTCATGGATGCCCTGTCCTCACCCTCTCCAAAAATATATTTGTATATTACTGAGGGCAGGAACTCTGGTCCACAAAGAAGTCCAGTACTTTAATCCACTGTACTTTCTTTTATTGACATAGTGTCAAACGTACTCTTGGCTTTTGACAGAAAGTGCCAGGAGACAGATTGCTTGTCAGATAAGTGACCTTCCCCTCTTTGGTCTCTGGCAGACCACTCATTGGTTCCTTCACAGATCCATCTATCTAGTCCAGACTGGCGGCTTTGTAGGTGGGCTTTGCAGAATATCCAGGCACTACATAGCTGTTGCTCCAACACAGATGCTCTCTCTGATGACATTGTATCGCATCTTTAATTCCTTTTGGGACACATCTAGCACTTATTTAATTTTTTTTCTTTAGATTTCAATAAGCATTGCCATCACTTTTTCCATTGTGATGTGGCAATAATGCCAAATCATACTTTCTCTCCTTGAGGACAGAGTCCCCCCATGTTCTTTTTTTGGTTAGCACTGTTCTTTTTGGTAGCTAGATTTTTGGCAATATTGACAATTGTTTCCATTAGAAGAAATTGATGTAGATGGTTCTGCAGTGCCACCCTGCTTCTTTACAAGCAGCACACCGCTGGCATCAAACAAGAGGCAGTTCTTTCTTTGTGGAAAGCTCTGAGTCCCTTTCTGCTAGTTCATAGATTCACAGATGTAGGGTCGGAAGGGACCTTGTAGATCTTCTAGTCCAACCCCCTGCCGTGGGCAGGACTGAAAACTGGGCTCAAATGACCCCAGCCAGGTAAATGTACCCATCCCAAATATCACACACCAAGTATTTCTCAAGACTGTGGTCCCACCATGTTCAGTCTATGCCTGGTACAACTTTGCTACTTCTCTCAGCTTTTCTGATCTCTCTCTTTCCAACACACAGACACCTTCACTAAAACAAACAGCCAACAAAAGTCCTTTGCTCATGCGTGCCTTTTTCTTTTGGATGATGATATGTAATAGAATTATTGAAAAATAAGGCTGGAGGGGACCTCAGGAAGTTGTCTAGTCCAATACTTGAGAGGATCATTCCTGCATAAACCATCTCACCTGAGTGCTTAGCTAGCCTGATCTTAACATCTTCCTAGGATTGGGATTCCATCACCTCTCTAGGCAGTCTGAACTAGTGCTTCAATACCTTCTTAGTGAGAAAATTCTTCCTGTTATGGAACCTAAATTTCCCTCATTGCAATATAAAACTTATAGCTCTTCTTCAGTCCCCTGCAGCCAAAGAGGTGAAAAGCACAGTTGTGGAAGAAACTGTTACCTCTTCTCTTTCCAGAATTTGCATAAGTGCAACTGTTACTGGGAAAGTGGATGTGGAGTTACAGGAATGGGCCCCAAACCAACTAAAAGCTTATTAAGCTTTCCCAATATGAGGGCAGCAAGTGACTAGAAAAATCAATTAGGAAATGCAGTCACCCTGTAGTGAGGTGTCCTTTCAGAATATCACAGCAAAGGCTTTCTGATCAGAGGGAAAGGTTGGAGTTTAAAAATTAATTATGGTATAAAAGCCAGGGAAAGCCAGTGGGCAACAGCTATAGATATTAGCTCATTAGCGCAGGTAAAAGATATAATTTAGGCCCCAAGAAGCACTGAAAAATACTTAGTGCCATATCTTCCGACACAATTTCTTCATTTTAATTTTACTGCAGTAAAAAAACCACTGAATTGGAGAGACAACATAAAATCATAATTAAGAAAGAAGAGATTTAAAGCAAAATCCCCTCTTAGGGATGGCTAAATAAACTACATAGGGATCCCAATAGAAACAAACTTGTTGCTATGGAGTGAAAAGGCAGCATGACACTGATCTTTCACTCAGCATATTTGCACCCAGTTTTGTTTTACTGACTGATATTGCAGCACATTTAGTCTTAAGAAAGTGTCTTCTACAAATGAATAAGGCATGTACTCATGCCTGTGTGTAACTTAGTTTGCAGTGTCAATGGCATCATTGTTGGCGTCACATTTCCAAAGAGGAAATTTGTTTTTCCACATTGAATAACCCTGAAATTCAAATTACAGTAAGATGTCAACTCTGAGGATACTCTGGGAACTACCACAGAAACATGTGCACAAAAAAGCAGATGAGGGCAAGAGCATTGTAAACAAGAAGCAAAAATTAAAACACTGCTACCAAGACTGGCTGCAAAGGTCTGACAGTGCCAGCATTTTTGTTGTTTTCTACAGAGAAGCTGCAGTGGGACAACCAGGCCCACAAGCAAAGGCACTCGCCTTGTTAAGCATTTGACAGGGCTGGCTGGCATCCAAAGCAAGTGGTGGGGCTGCTCTCCATCTGGTCTCATTTCCCTTCCCACTGCTGCTGCAGACCTGACACAAGGAAGGAAGAATTTATCCCTTTCTGGCCACTTTATTACTCTCTCTCAACCCAGCCCTTTCTCACTGCCTCACCCTCCAGTCTCCAGTTCACTTACCACCAATTCCCCCTTCACTTGCAGTCACTTCTCAGTCTTCAGCCCAAAACTAGCACTGTCAGCCTCATCTCTCCTCCTCCTGGCCCCAAGTCCCTTCAAGGTTCCCACCAACTTCAAGTCTCCCTCTTCTCAAGTCTGTAGGCTCTTCCCTGCCTTCTTGCTTTCCCAGCCTGGATCACAACCCCCCCCACCAGCCTCTGCGTGCAAGCACCAGGCCAAGGTTCAGAAAAGCTTCACAGCTCTTCCCCCTGCACCCTAGTCTCTTCAGACAGCTTCAGAAGCCACCCTGCCCCATGTGACCCCAGTTTCTAGAAAATCCTCCCTCCCTCTCTTAGCTCAGAAACTCCCCTCACCTGTTGGCTGCATCTATAGGAACAGAGCAAGTGTGAGAAGGGGAGGGCTGCTTTGGAAGGCTCACCCAAATTAGCCATTCAGAGACCTCATTGCTTATTTTGTGCTTGCTCTCCAGGTGATGCCAGAGCTCTTGGTGCAGTGTGAGATCCTCCATACAGCTGAAAAACAAATGCATTGCTGGCCTCTATAACCTTCAGGGTAGAGCTCCAACCACCTGGAGAACACCCTAATGGCTGCAAGCGATGGTGTACTGTGCAGTTCTGGAGCTTCACAGCAGACTTCTGCTTTGCACCCTTGCATAGGCATAGATACACCTGGACAACGTGAGCATAAAATCCTACTATGCAGGAGCACTTTATGCCCATGGAACAAAGGTGCAAATGTTACCAAAACCAGATTGCCATGTCACCTGTCCTTCCATATTCCATGAGAACATCGAGCATGCTTGATAGCATGATAATTAAATGACAAACTTATATCATCATATAAGATGGATAATGAGGCAAATCCTGTTTTGCTAGTCATCCAAGTAGTTCCCCATTAACTTCAGTGGAATGATTCATGTCAAGAATTATGCCTCATACCTCTAACCCTCTAGATTAGTGATTCTCAACCTGGGTGCTGCAGCACTCTAGCATGCCTTGAGATCCTTTTATGGGTATGATGAAGTGCCATGCAGTACTAGATGTGCAAACACCTACACAAAATTCACAAAATAAACCCTGAGGTTTCAAACAGGAATTGCATAGTATTCTGACCTGTTGAGGTCTGAGTTCTTTCCCACAAAATAATTGCTTTTTTCCCTATAGTCAAGAAACGAGCGAGAGCTAAGAGCTGACATTTTGTATGTGGTGCCTTGAGTCTTATCTTTGAGCAGTAATCCTGTATTCAAAACCATAGGTGGGATTCAATTAAAACTGTGTAATCATTTAGTCCATGATCCTACTCATCTGGAGCATGCCTATCAACTCCCTGATATGTAAAGTTCACAAGATCATGTCCTTCATCCGTAATTAATTTAATATTGCTTCTCTGGTAGACTGATGAAGAGCAGTTAACATCCTTTCCCACTAATCTTTCCTGAGCCTTGATACGTCAATGACTTACATGCGGGCTTAATTTTCTACTCTGTGGGTAGTCCCACTGAAGTCAAAGAAATTACTCACAGCACATAAAATTAAGCATCTGCAAAAGATGTTGCCAGATCAGGGTCTTAATTTGTTTTGTCTATCTAGTCTCTTAAAGTGATGTCTACCAAATTCCCAGAAAGTTCCTGCCTATTTTTTGTGCTGTTTGTTCTAGCCAGCATTGAAACTGGGAGGGAAAAAACAACAACTATTCATTAACTCAGCATGTGTGCAAAAACAAATGATTACGTTGTTTTCACATTTCCAAACAACAGAGTTCAGTATAGAGGAGAGAGAATTGATTATACCTTATGCTTACGTTGGAATCATCCATTTTTCAAGACATTCAAATCAACATTGTTTATGGCGTTTTAAAAAATCTTCATGGATCCTCAGCCATGGCTTGTATCCTTGCAGTCACTCTCATTTACTAAACACCACCACCGTTCTTAGTTTCATAGTTGGTAGGGTCGGAAGGGACCTGAGCAGGTCATCAAGTCCGACCCCCTGCCATGGGCAGGAAAGAATGCTGGGGGCCCCGGCAAGGTGATTATCCAGCCTCCTTCTGAAGACCCCCAGGGTAGGAGTCAGCACCACTTCCCTTGGAAGTTGGTTCCAGCTCCTAGCTGCCCTGACTGTGAAGTAGTGCCTCCTAATGCCTAGCCTGAATCTACTCTCAGTCAACTTGTTGCCGTTATTCCTTGTTACTCCCGGTAGTGCTTGGGGGGAACAGGGACTCTCCCATTGCCTGCTGGTCCCCCTTGGCCAGTTTGTAGACAGCCACCAGATCCCCTCTCAGCCTTCTCTTGTGGAGGCTGAACAGGTTCAGGTCCTGTAGCCTCTGCTTGTAGGGCCTGCCCTGCTGCCCCCTGATCATGCGAGTGGCCCTCCTCTGGACCCTCTCAATGCTGTCCACATCCCTCCTGAAGTGCGGTACCCAGAACTGGACGCAGTACTCCAACTGCGGCCTGATCAGTGTCGCATAGAGGGGAAGGATCACCTCCTTGGACCTGTTCGTGATGCATCTGTGGATGCAGGCCAAGGTGCGGTTAGTATTCCTGACTGCGTCCCCACAGAGTTCTCTCTCTTTCTATTGTGATCTTTCTAAATAGGAGAAGCTACAGAATTATTTCTATTAGATACATATCCTGTGTTCCTGTAAGAATAAAGGGCCAGATCCAAACAAGCACTTAGGTGCTTAAGTGTAAATATAGAAGATTCACAACAACAACAGCAGCAAATCCAACAAACTGCTTTGACAGCACTGCCATCTTGGATGGGATGAAGCACTTGAGCGCTTAAATCTAAGGTTGACTGGGATTCACCATCTTGATGCCTGTGCCCAAGACCTGTGAGGAGCCAAGCATACCTAACACTCACCTGCACTGAGTACAGCACCAAACAGGAGTGGCACCACAGGGCTGGGAGGTGGTACAGGAGGCCAGGGTTCTAGGGCCTCCTTAGCTTGAGGGAATTCAACCCCATCTCTCACCTTTCAAGGGAGTGCCTTAATCCCCACCCTACATCCTGCTCTGTGTAGGGGATACCCTGTAGCCCTCCTAAAGCTGGACCTGTGTGTAAACAAGAATGCAAAATTTAAAATGTGAGATCAAGAACCAGCAAGGGGTGCGGGACATGATTTTATAGCTCAGTGATGAGGACGCTTTCCTGGGATTCTGGTCTCTGCTCCGTACATGCTCTACGCATTTTATTTGATTAATACAAAATGCACAAGCAGTCTTTGACTCCCATTATCTGAGCTCTAACCACAACACTGTTATATAAAAGGGAACTTTGTCACTACTGACTGTGTTATAAGAAAAAAGCACACCAGTCCTGTGAATCCTAAGCTCAATAGTCACTAGGGCTACGCAAAGCTTTGGGGGGTGATTTGATTCGAAGGAGATTCGGCCCAATTCGGTGGCTGAATCTCCGAATCCAAATCTAATCAGGGGACCAATTTAAAGGTCTGAATTGATTCAAAGCTCTCCAAATCTTCGGAAAAGATTTGGAGAGCATTGATTATTCAGGCAGCTCCCGGGAGCTGCAGTGGACTCTGAGCTGGTAAGTACTAGGGGTGGGGGAAGGGGGGCTAGGGGAGAGGAAGGGGGAGGGGACCATG
>NW_005842135.1:132465-146183 GCF_000455745.1 Alligator sinensis | reverse complement strand
AGCCCCTCCACGGGTGCCCTGCCCAGGCCAGTACAATATGGTTATATTCAGGCCAGAAAAAGAAAAAGGTGAGAAAAGCCCCAGGACTCTCTGCTCCTGGTGCAGCCTTAGGGCTTTGGGGGCTCATGCAGAGCCCCCCACGTGGCATGGGGCAGTGGGGATCACCCCCCACTGGCAGGAGTGGTGAGTCCTGGTGTTTTTTCGTTTTTTTTTTCTTCTTAAAGGGCCAGACCTGGCCCAGGCGGGGCACCCATGGGGGGGGCCAAGGGAGCAGGGGGGGTTGGGGGGCTTATGCAGAGCCCCCCATGCATTGTGGGGCAGCAGGGATTGCCCCCTGCTTGGCAGGACCCAGTGATGTGGGGCTTTTTTTTTTTTTTTTTTTAAGTGCCAAGAGCTGGGGCAGCCATTGCCAGGCTGGGAGAGGGGCAGGAGATGGGCCTGGCCTGGCCGAATCAAATCGGGACAGTAATTCAAATCACCAAATTGAATCACTGTGCCCTGAATCGGCTGAATCCGAAGCAAATACTAGCCACTTCACACAGGCTTAATAGTTACCTAAATCCAGTGAGATATCAGACACACCACCCTTTGCAGCATTTCCTATTGTCTCGTTTAGGTGGCCCCTTGCTCATCCTGTTGAACACCAAAATATTCCTCCATTACAAAAGGATCTTCTGCTCTTTCCATTTAACAATCCTGCCTACCTCCTTCCTGACTCTATAGCTTTCTCAGAGATTTTCTGTTTCTGCTTTCACACTACTGCCTTACAAGGGCTGAAGTGGGAGGAAACAAGAGGAAGATCCTTCCAGACAGAAGATGGGAACAATCACTTGCCTACTCAGGCTTCTCAGGCAGGAGGCATTTCATAAGCTTTATAATTCTGGCTGTGTTGGTGGGAAACATGCAGTTTTTGAAAGCAACTAGTTCTGTAGGTTTTAGGATGGGAAACTGGGCCTGGCTGAAAGAGCAGGGGCTGAAGCATTTAAGAAGAAGGAGAGGTTTACATGGAGCCACATTTGTTATGTTGATTTACATCCTGGGCTAGCGACAGAAGTTACACATAAACCAGTTTAAGTATCAGAAACTGGTTTAAACCTGTAACAGAACAGAAGCTCAGTGCACATAAACTGGTTTCAAAATGGCCCAAAATTATTTAAAATAAACCTGGTTGAATATACAATAGGGCTTAACAGATTTAGGTCAAATCGGTTTATGGAACTTCTGTCCCAGACCCCTTCCTTGTTCAAGTTAAATCACAGTGCCCCAGCATGCTTTGCAGCCCTGGGTTGGGCTGTCTGCTTAAGCAGAGCAGGGTTGGCCCTGCCCCTCTGCTTCCTAGCCAGAGCAATGAGGGCTGGCTGACAAGGGGGTGGGGGTAGGGGTGGGAAACCCAGCTGGCACAGCACAATCTGCCTGGTGGAGCACCCCTGCCAGATTTTTCCCAGGTGGAATGGAAGGGAGGGAGCAGGGGGTATGGGCCAGCATGCTCAAGGGAAGGCAGGGGGATTCAACCCGACTGTCTCCCCTCTCCCACTGGCATGGGAACCTAGCCTGGATCTGCCTGGCTCTCCCCCCTGCTCACCACTCTAGTAGCAGGAGGCATGACCAGAGCCCACTTAGGCAGCAGCCTCAGGTGAAAGGGGGGAGGCGAACAGAGGGGGACTAAACCCCTTGTCCCTCTTCTCTCCCAGTGGCACAGGTACCCCAGCCAGGGTCTGCCCGGCTCCCCCTTCCCGACTCACGCTGTAGGAAGCATGGCACAAGACAGAACTGGCCCAGGCTGGCTCTGGCCACACATCCCACTGTGCAAGCAGCCAGTGGGGCAGAAAGCCGGGCAATCTCTGGCTGGGGTCCCTGCGTTCTCTGGCTGGGAGAGAGGGGAGACAGTGCTTTAATTTCCCTCCCTCCCTGACTTTGCCAGGCCAGTGTCTGGCCATGCCCCCGGAGACAAATTTGGCAAGGGCTGATTCCTTCTTCCCCCTCCAGGCACACCCTGGCTAGGGGCCCTGCAGGCCAGGGTGAGGGTTTAAATCCCTCCCCAATCATACTCAGTGCCTGGGTCTGGGTCTGGGCATGACCCTTCCCCCCAGTTCAGCTTCCCTCCAGCCTTGCAGCTGCTGCAGAAGGGAAGGGAGGGCTTGCTCTAGCACCCCCCAGCTTCTGGCCTGAGCCACTGCAGGCATGTGGCTGCATTTCTGGAATCAGAAGTGAATGTCCATTCACTTGCAAATTGGCTCAATCTACATGGGTTAGAGTAACCTGCAAAGACTGAATCATTCAGGCTCCAGCTTTTTGAACGTCTGTACTTAGCCCAGAACCCTTGAGAGGAGAGCCTTCAACTCCTGACCTCTGCTGTATCATTTCCAATTTGATACATAATGTAGTGAAGCTCTGCTGCCTAAATTATGCAACAAGAACAAGCCCCCACATTTAAACCTCCTGTCATATGGTAAGTGTCCTTGTTTCCACTGCCTTCTCTCCATTAGGTAGGGATAATATTGACATACAGGTTCAGAGCAATTCGTACTCGGAGACACAGTGGGATCAAAGTTCATGGCAACAACTCCCAAAATCTGCAGGAAATAGGGTCACTATGGAATTTACCACAAAATCTTAAATTTCATGGTAACACTAATTTGTTCTAATACCACAAACTATACTTCATTACCATTCAGTATAGCCTGACCCCTACCTTAAACCAACCCAGGTGCATAGAGACAGGGCTCATATTTGGAGAATACTCATTGATGCAAAATTAATCTATAACTATTTTGAGGATGGGGTTTTGGTCATGCTTGTCAGCACTCTGGCTTCTGTTTCCATAGTGCTGCCCAGGCAACCTCACTCAGGGAAGAAAAGAGCCACTGGCTGATTTAAGCCCATCAACTGCCCTACAAATGCATAAGCTGCTGTGGCATCACTGCTGAATTGACAAAGTTAACACTTGTGGCTCCTCAGGCTCCTTGGCTGCAAGCGGGGCACCACTTTAGCTCCTTGATTCCTGATGGCTCTGATGAACAGTGCAGGGAACATGTTTTGTAATCCAATTAACTGCTAATTATAGGAAAAGCCAGAAGCCAGAGGCAGGTCCCAACAAGCAAGGACACAAAACAAAACATCAGTTTGCAGCTAAACTGTGAATTCAACAGCACCCTGGAAACATGACAGATTCCACAGCCTTGGACTCAGAGTTCAAAAGCCCTCAAAGTGGGATGCATAGAACCCTCTTAACTAGTGGAGCTATTAGTACAGATTGTCTGCAGCCTCAGGCCACACTACTGGTTTGCATTTACACGTTTAAAATGATCTTGCCAAACAAATGAGCTAAATACTTTATTTTAAAATTAAAATTAAGCAGCCAGAGAATAGCTTTTGTGGTAAGGGATAAATTCCACAGCAATTTTTGCAATTCTACAGTCACAAAGCAGAGCTCAGGTTATATTAAATAAGAGGATCATGTATCTCTAAACTAGAACACCATCAGTCAATCCCATCTTTTTGCGTTCTGTTTGCATATTTTGTTGATGGATTTGCTCCTTACTAATTAATAAGGACTTAACTGAAGTAAATCACAGGCCATATAATAAGTATCCAGATTAAGCAATTCTAAGAGGCACTCAACATGTTGGAACATAATAGAAAGCTTCCATCAGAAAATGCAGAATCCCATAAGTGTATTATACATACATAAAGATGTAGGAACATATCTTCCTCTGTGACCTCACTGCTTCATCCTGCAGCACATTATTACTGGAACATCTTCCAAAATTCCAATACCTTTCTGCTCTGGTTGACAAGGAAATCCACGCCAGAGAAGGAACATATCATCGTGATAAAAGGAATATTTTATCAAAGCCTTACCAAAAAACATAAAATCAAACATCTTGCAGACTTGGAAAATATTCAGGTAACCTTCTGGATTCTAGCTTCCTAGCTCTGATTTTCTCCTAGCTCTGATTTTCTCCAATCTATCCAGGACCAAAAGTGCCAAGAATACTATGACAAGAGTTTCACAGTCAAACAGAAGCCAGGAGGAAATCTCACAGAGGACCTGTTGGCATAATATCCAGTTTTGTAAGAAGTTGTGACTGGCTTTATGCACTGCTCTTTACACATCTTTTCACAGCACCTGATGAGGTAAACTCTAGTCCATGAAAGCTTTTCATATATGCTTACACGTATGTGCATGCACACACACACAGTCTGTAAGGTCCAAATCTACTCTGTCTTCAAATAAATGTCCAGATTTCTATATTCTTAATGAGACATTTGCATCACTGCTTGGAACAGTAGTTCTACCTGTGGCAGTAGGGAAAATGAGAAGTAAACCTGTAGCTAACTTTAAACTGGCCATGCCTGTGAGTGAGCCTTAGCTGAGCTATTGTAACACTTGTTCAGCTTAATTCACTCCAGTGCTTTTTCTAAAGCCTATAAACTTCCTAACACTGATATCAGCTTACACAGCCACAAGATCTTTCAAGCAAACATATCATGCCACTATTAATTTTTTCCTAAGCACAGTGGATATTTCATTGAGACAGTCTTTCTAGCCTCCCTTCACATGTAAGAAGGGTTAAGCATGTCAAAATTTAATTAAAAAGCAGATTAGTGTTATGTTATTAGCTGAGTGTATATCAGAGGAGTAAGTCTAGGCTCTTTCTCCTTAATCTTCTTAGACTTGGAAAGGCTACTGAAGAGTTTCTCAAAGGAATGTGGTATTCTTTTAAATGAACAATTAAAAGTGTTATTCCAGCATGCAACCAGCTGCTGGCTGTTCTGAAGACATAAAGGCCACCAAAGACGCAAGAGAAAATCTTTTCCTGATCTTGTACAGAATATAGCCAAAGCACCATGTATGGAAGAACTGAGCTCTAGAACACCTCCCTGGTATACACACAAAAATACATTTATCGCTCAGCCACAAAGTATCCCACAAGGACCATAGTTCTCTATTGGTGGGCTGCAGTGGTGCCACAGGTGAGCTGCAAGGATTGATATGGCGCAAGGTGGGAGAATATCAGCTGATCCCACCCTCAAGTGTTTTCCACAGTGTCAGGTAGCATTATGCTCCCACACTGCTGTTCTGTATGCTTCACAAGCTTAGATAATGCTAATTAGGCCAGGCACAGTGACACTATCCTAGCCACACTACTTTCTGTTTGGAAGCAACTGTATGCAGAGCTAGCTTGGGTAACTGCATGGCATTGCCTAGTTTAGGGGTTTTAAACCTTTTTTAATCAGGGTAGCCCTGGCAGCCCCCTTTTTAAATAAGTGTACACCCGGGAGGTGAGTGGCCGGATGCGGAGAGGGGGCCGGGGAGAGGAGGGAGTGGCAAGAGGCCAGATGCAGAACAGGGGGAGGGGCGTTGAGAACAGCCAGATGCGGAGCAGGGCATGGCGAGTGGTGAAGTGGCAGCGATGCAGCTTCTGTGCGCATCTGTGTGGCCCTGCTCTCGCCCCATCCTGGCCCTGCTCCTGTGAGGCAGTGGTGCAGAGTGGCAGTGCTCCATCCCCACCCACCCCCGCATACCTTTCAAAGTACCCTCAGGGATAAGCGTACCCCCAGTTGACAACCCCTGGCCAACTGCAAATATAGCATTGTACTCATGGCTACTAAGCCAGGTACAGATATTACATTTTTACCAATATAAAGGATTGGAAATTGGTCTATACCATAGCAGAACAGAAGCTTGGTAAACACAGACTGATTTAAAAATGGTGGAACCTGGTTTAAAATGTGCCCCTGCCACCAAAGGGTGAATGTTTGTTCTGTTCACTATTGATCTAAACTACACTGCTTACAGAAAACTGTGCAACTTAGATTGATTCTGCCTCCGGGGTTTTGAATGTCTGTACCTAGCCCTAGAGTGGTTCTAGTTCTGGAGCTTAAGATGGACTGCGAAATCAAAAAGGCTGAGAAGCACTGCCCTAGGTTACTAATTCTGTATGTACCTTAGTCAGTATCTCCATTGAACTTAGGCTTTTATCTGTGGTGTGCACTCAGTAATAGCTTTTGTCTCCTACAGACTTGGTCAAATTTTTATCTTCACTTTTAAAATCCAGATTTTTGCTGCTGCAGTCCCTATTTTTGCTTCTATAGTCTGTGCGAGTCTCACTCCATTCTTCTCTACAATCTGTGTTCCTTATTAGGATTACATCTCCCGTGATGGTCCAAGGCTCTTCTTGGGGACTGCTGATAGTGCTTCATAGCAGATACATGGCTACAATAGAGAATGGAAAATTTAATTTACATAAGGAACTTAGTCTATATAGGAAAACAGAGGCATGGGGCACCCAACTATAATTCCCAGGAACCATTATAGCAGAATTTGAGAACAAATCTCTCTGGTTTTGAACATTCAGATTTATGATGAAAAATATAAATAAAAGTCCTATAGGGAGAAGACAGTTGTCTAATATGTTTACATTCATTTCAGTTTTATATGCAAGCCACTTTTCTGCCTAAAAATCCACCAGCTTCAACAAAACATGTGAGCAGTACTACCTTCTCCATTATTGAGCTAAGTAGTAAACCTCCTTATGCATTACTTGGCTACAGAGCATCCCTATTTTTATAGTTTGAAGATTTTTCAGTTTTCTTTTTTACTGCACTCCTAACACTATGGAAATAACACTTTTGCTTTAGGGGTCTGGGAAATAGGACTGTCTACAAGACATATCAGTGCATCTCCATGAATTAAACTGAGGAAGAAAGTTGTATGAAATGCTTCCTTTCAGTTGAGCAAGCTGCCAGCCTGCAGACCAAGACACAAACCTGGAATCAAAACCACATTACTCTGGCTCTTGCACTATGAGATAGCAGATGAGATAGGTTCTTGAAAGGTTGCTGCGCGCTAGCAGTTTCTGACAGGCTCAGTGAAATGGCATGAATTCAAAATACATTTATTAAAGTGAATTTAAAAGGCTATTTGTCATCCTGTTCAAAGTGGGTAGCTACATTAGACTTTCAAGTTTTGGACATCTACTAGATTTATACTTTGACTTGGGTCATAAGTAGAATGAAGAGTAGGATGAACCTAGCCTAGTACTGCATGAACATTTGCTTTAGTAAAAACAGCATACAGCTAAACAATTTGATCAAAAGGTAGCTAAAGACTGGGTTAGCAGATGAGTTTTGAATGTTGGGATTGTAATGCATTGGATTTACAGAGCTCTGAGAGAGGCCAAAACCAGAACAGCAGGGAGAATTGCAGGCCATATTTGAGATGTACTGGCAGAGGTATGTATGTGAGCTTGTACAGACATTGCTAGGTTCCAATCCAGCACTGACAGTTTTCTACTGTCATCATCAATTCCAAAAGCCTATTCAAAACTATTTGAAAAACAGAAACAAAAACTCAAACCTAAAATCAATGACTCTTGTAACAGTTTTATTCAAGTCTGTGTGCTCTAGTGTTGAGACAAGGCCTAGATCAGCATTACACTGTAATACAATAATTTTAGCCATTGAACCAAGCCTGCTTGGCATCCTTGGTTTACAATTTACAGTACATCCAAAAGAAAGCAAAGAGAAAAACAAAACAACTCATCAACTTTAATCAGCTCTTTGCTTCATTTAAATATTGTTCTATAACATAAAATAACTTAAGACAAAAAAGAATCATAATCCAAGATACACATAATACATTGACACGGAACGGAGGGAAGAGATTCAGTAGATTATGCACAAGAGTAATTGGTTGATGTGTTAGCTACAGTGAAACAAACTAGACATTAATATAATTTAACTATTTTTTTTAAGCCCCAAAGGGTCAGAGGCAACAGCTGTGTCACAAATAAAGCTGTTTAAAAAATAAATCCAGGCTAATTTTCCCCTAGACTCGCTGTTGACTAGAAGCTAAAGGAGGGCTCCCACAAATCACTTAATTGAATATGGTATCGTTACACACAAAATGAAAATTTGGTGGCCTCAATTATTTTATTTAACTCCATGGGGAAATTCCCATTTGCAGTTTTCATTGCTTTGCTGCTGCAAAATTGATCATGGACTTTGGGCAAAAAGCCCCTCCCAGTGACAAATTAGTGAGGATCCTGGGTGTAAAAGAAACCCATGCTGAAGTCTTCAAACTGCAGACAGAAGGGTGTCCAGGTTCCTCCATTCCCATTGCCTCCAACAGGAGGGGGGAAAAAAGTTCTCATCTCAAACAGTTGGATACAGAAACAGTCTTACAGAACTGAAATCTCTGCCTGGTTCTGTTCTGTTCACTCCAGTTTAATGACTTTACTCCAGAGCACTGTATCAGAGCAGAATCAGGTCACTAAGATTTCTGCTGGTGACTTTAATAGAAGCAAGATCAAACCCACGGCTAAGACATGAGGCAAAATGAATAGATGTTCTTCATAAAAAGGGGGAGTTGGGGGGAAATATATTCCCTGGCTAAGCAGGAAATGAAGTCTCAAAGCACAGAAGAAACAGTACTTAAAAAGGACAAGTAATTTCTCTGACAAACCCTCATCTCATAAACACGCATACTCTACATATAAGGTACAGAAACTCTGCTTTACACATAAAGCTATTCAACAGTGAAGTCAAGCAAAACATTTCAGTTGCATCAGGCCCATCTTTACATATGAATGGAAATAATATGCAGCAGCCCAGATAATAAGGTGCTGGACCAGCAGCAGAGCAATAGAAAAGCGGACACAAGAACCTGATTAACATCTGACCAGCAGGTATTGAATGTTGCTGAGCTTATCAGTTCTGTCCTTGGTAGCCAGAGCAAGTGTGTTTTTGCATGGGGAGAAAAAAAACCTGAGCCAAGGTCTCAGGGCTGTTGACACTTGCACAGAGAAAGAGAAAGAAGTGTATACTCAATGCTTCACTGCTCACAACCAGCTGGCACAGAACTAGTGTCTCCTGTTTTGGCAAGAGAAACCTTCACTTCCAGAAAAGCCTGTTTACAGTAAGCACTAGCAGCTAAAGGGGTATCAGCATGTCACTAAAATCACCACAAACAAGCTAGGAAGTGAAGGAAGGAGCCACCTTCCTAGGGCATGTGTGGCTCCCTTACCATGATACTTGTCAAAGCAGGGCAGTCTGGTCTTGTACAGCTTTCCTGTATAAGAGGACAAGCTTCTAAACATATGGGTGTCCAAAAGTTGAGCTTTTGTCTCCTACAGACCTGGTCAGATTTCAGGGTGGGCACGTGGGGAGGGGGCCGGGAGGGGAGAGTAAGGAGCAATTGCAACTGCAATCATGCAGCAACCAGAAGTCACCAGTCTCTGTGCCCCAGGTGCCTGGCTGCATCCCTAAGCTACTGCATACACTTAACTTCCACAGACTCCAATAAGACTAAAGTGTGCGCTTAAATGTTTTGCTGAATGGGGACAGATTTAAACATGCTTAAGTGTTTTATTGAATCGGGGCCTACTGACTTCCTTTGTGTCTGTACAGACAGTTGGTAGCCAAAAATCAAAGGAATGACTGTTTTCTAAATCAGCTTTTTACCTGGATGTTCCCCACTCCAAATGATTTGTCATTGGGATGGTGTCTCTGACAGGAAAAATTGCCTGCTGCTGCCATAAACTATACTATATAAATCCACAGGTAAGCATGCTATAGTCTTCCTGATGCTCAGCCAAACCAGGGCCTGTCTTGGAATACTCATCCCGACCCCAAGAATGAAATACTGTTAATATTTGGATCAATTACAACTGCAATATGTATTTCAGCCATTAAATAAGGCTACCAGTCCCAAGGGAAAGTGGTGTCTATTGATGTCAGGAGTTATACATATCTTCTTGCAGGGACCCATTTTAAGAACGCCTTTCGCTCGGAAAAGCATGGTTCAAATTCAGCTAGCACATGTTGGCTTGGTGTACTACCTAACCTCTTTCATGAAGCTGCTTTATCCCTAGACCCTATCATTCCAAAAATGTTCTATAACTTATGACTACCAAGATAGCTTTGAAAATACGTCTGGGGCATAACTGATGTAGCAGCATTTCACCTGTGTTTGCAGAGTTCAGGGGAAAAAAAGGAAGTATTCTGAGAAGTATTACCTGCACCATTCAGATGCAAAAGGCAACACTGCTGACATTTAAAGCATTAGCTATTTGCTGCTCATAAATACACATGAAAAAGAAGGGTCTTGTACACAAATTACTATGCGCAACAGCTCACTTCGGATCTGAAGAGACCAAGATTGGGAATATTTTGTATTTCTTCACAAACAAGGAGCCAAAATTAAGCAGCTAAGGAGCCCTTTGAAGAGAAAGGTAAGTTCAAATAGCCCATGGGGCCTAGGAACCTCAGCGAGAAATGTTCAGATGCCATAGGCATTTTGGATATTTTTGAGGAACCATTAAACAAAACACAAGGATCTGAGAAAATGTATGCGACTATTCTGAACATCTGTTGACAAAGATGTTTTAGGTCTGTGGAATTTATTTTGTGACTGGAGCTAGGAGAAGTACCAGCACATCCCAAAAAACTAATTCTGAGCCTTGCCACAAAGTCTCAGACTTGGGGGGGCATCAGGAAATAGCTGGAGCAATTTTTCCCCCCCTACGGCCCTCTCCCTCTTCCCAACTCTGCCTCAAGATGAGAAGCAAATAAATCTGTTCTTGGGAAGGTCCTAAATAGGATATTAAAATCTCTGCAGATAAACAAGCTGAGCCATGGAAAAGGAGATGCAAACCATTCCCAAATGCTATATACACAGGACACCAAGGCTGGTCCTTGCTCACATCTTAGCCACCAGTGCTTAAAATTAGCATGAGTACAGCACTGCTAAATCATGCTGTATGGGTGCAAAGTGTATGGAGTATAGTTTTGTCCGAGTGCAGCTGTGCTGGAAACTAACAGCCTAATGTGGACAAGACCTTAAAAAAGCATTTCTGGGTTGTAGGGATATGTCCTAGCATTAGACTATTTTACAAAGCATCAAAGTAAGCAGGCCTAGCAATGTCCCCCTAGGGACATGATTTAGATTCCCATTTCCTATTAGTCCAGGTGACCCATCAACTGCAATTGAAACAGGTGAAATTAAACAACAGTCCACTTCAAACCACCATTATAAATCTAGTGTTTTGTGCATGGATAATACATCATACCTTCCTAATGGTTGCTGAACTGGGCCACCTGCTAATTGTGGGCACTCAGATACTATGGTGACAAGAACATTAGGTAGATTAAGAGACCAGTATTGTACACAGAAAATGTGTTCATGGCTGTGTGAAGTTCTATTTAGAAGTTAGCCAGCTAGCATTGTTTTAAGCTGTACATTTATGTATCTCCATTGTGAACACAAATAATTATCATCACAGATGGTAGGACTGAGGGTAATCAGCTCCCCGAGAAAGAGTTGAATCTGTAATAAAAGAGTATTCTATGTGTTGAAGGTTTATGATAAACTCTGGTAATTCTTTTCTGTGATGAAATGAGTTTGTTTTTTTACACACATGCATGCACGCACATAATCTTGTGTTTCCAAATACACTTATATGAGTATATGTACCCCACTTCATGCTTATTTTGCAATCAAGCAATTAATTTTGGGTCAGTTCTTAATATTATTAAAAGTGAGTTACATGGTTAAAAACCATGATAATTTTGAGGCTCTAGCGATGGCAAAAGCAAGTTGAATCCTAACATAAGCACATACATTCTGTTTTATTCAAATCTATAATGCAAAATATCTGAGACCAAATCTAATGTTTTTCTACCTCTGCTTTATAGCCCATACGACTCTGTTGCTCACTAGTGCAGTTTTCATCCAACCAGTTTTGTTTCTTGCACTGAGCCCTATATATGAGAAAGCAAAAAAAACACCTCACTCTCTTTAAAGACACAGCTTTGCCACAAACTAGAAAAGCAATTGGTAGCTTCCACCTGCTGCTTATAATAGCAAACATGATCATTTCCTTGTTAATCTGTCTTCCTTTATCTCACCTCTATGTTTTTTCTCCCTCCATTGCCTTTTGAAAAATGCCTGCTCGGAAATGTCTTCAGATGTAGGGGCTATCTATTATGAGCTTGCAGAGTTACCCTATACCCGTTTTGGGCCCCAAAGGATTATCCTAATACCAATAAATAATAACAAATAAACACATGAAGATGGGGGATATATCATGCCACTGGAATGAGAAACTCTCACCAGAGTCACAGAGAAGATTATGTGCACAGTTCAGTAAATAAAAAAGCATAATATCTACAAGGCAAGTATTGGATCTGACATGCTTAAAATTACACACAGTACTGAAAACCACAGTGCGAGTCCTTTCAAAAATAAAAACCTAGACAACAGGTGTGTGAATAAAAAAATACCTTGAGATGCAGGATGCACCTAAAACACACAGCACATACTCTTTGGAGCACACAAATTAGCCCAAGCAATCCACACACAGTAGAAAAGTAATGCATTTGGGACTGAAAGATGATGAGAAATCTCTTTTCTATTCTCTGAGAGCTGAGCTTCTCTTATCCATACCCAGAGCAACTGTGGCAAAGATTCCCCAGAGAAGAAAAAAAGGGAAATCTTATTACAGAGCTTCTAAAAAAACATTATGGTTTTCTGGTCACTGCAGCAGCTTCCCCTAGTCAGCCTGTGACTGACTTTATTTTTTTTAAATAAAAATAAAGTAGACATAATTTGTTTTCTAAAAAGTCACGCTCATCTCTCATAGGACTGGCAAGACTGCTGAGAACAGCTAAACACAAGAGAAGGCAGAAGTTAATGTACACTGCAACCGCAGCACATGGCATATTACTACAACACTTAAAATCAACCTCATTTAGTCTCCCAGTTTCATAAAATACACAAAGTAAAAAAATAAGAGCTGAGACTGCTGGATACTTGGGACTGCAAGAAAATGCCAATGGCCTTCCCCGCCTCCCCACCAACACCTACACTTTTGTGAAAATGTTCTTCTTACTAACAAGCTCCAATATTGTACAGTAATGACCCCAAACACTGAAGAACATTAGAGCAACAATACATGTTTTAATTAATTCTAGTATGGGTGGGGGACAGCATATGGCCCACCATGGCAATCCAAGGGCTCACCGTAAATCTTTATTACACAACTCATTTGCTGCTATTCAAGAACAGAAATGATTTAAAAAGCAAAACAGCAAGTCAAATTACTCTTCATCACCTCAGCGTCCTCACAATGAGGATTCATAAATTTCTACAAACCCTGACATGCACTAGTTTCCCCGCTTGCAACTGTGTGCGGTCTTACATTCTCACTAGTGGTAGTCTCCCTTGGGAAGCATATCTTGTAAGTGACCCTCAGTAAAGTTTGAATTGGTCACCCCTGTTCTACTAGAATACTGTAAGTCTCTATTTAAAAGGGTATTCTATGTGTTGAAGATTTATGATAAACTCTGACAATTATCTGCTATGATGAAATGAGTTTTTTTGTTTTTCACACATGCAGGTGCATACACGCTTGTGTGCGTTTCCAAATACACTTGTATGAGTATATGTTCCCCACTTCATGTTTATTTTGCAATCAAGCAATTAATTTGGGGTCAGTTCTTAATATTATTAAAAGTGAGTTACAATGGGGAAGGAAATCAATTATTTTTAGAACAGTGTAAGACTAGGGTCAGTGTTTTTCTTCATTTACTAACACAATATTGGGTTTTTTCTTTGTGCAGAAAAAATGAAAGGGTAAAAGAAAAATGTAAAGATTGCCTCTGCCTTCCTGTCTCCTTGTGGTTCTCAGCATTTGGTACTTCCTTCTAAAGTG
>NW_005842135.1:126032-132454 GCF_000455745.1 Alligator sinensis | reverse complement strand
GTAGGGAATGACCAACCTGAATAAGGGACAAAAAAAAAACTTCAGGGCAATACAACAGGGTGATGGAGTTCTTCCAATTCTTAATTCAGCAACCCACATCTCCAATTTCATATATTATAATGCAATAAAATAGTGAGTGTGTGTAAGGAAAGAGAAAAAGTGCATGAGATTGACAAAAACAAAACAAAACACAGAGGATGCTTTGAAAATGTCAATCAATTCCTACACGGCAATTAAAAAAAACAGGGGGGAGATTCTTGGAAACATTCTTTGCAGCACTCACTGTTGTTATAGGAAATATCAAAATTTTCCTTTTCTCCTTCCTGGACCCCATAACATTTTATACCTGAACACTTTTTACTCCAGTCTTTTGGCATCATTTCCTTTATGGCTGAGGGGAAATTAATTGTGGTCTTTCCCCTCCTTTGCTTTGCCCACAGCATGTGTGTTACTCGAATACCAAAGAACTAATGTATTATAAGAACAGCAGTTTTCTATAAAGATATTGCACTGCCTCTCTCTCCCAGTCTTCAACAACACTATTACAGTGATACAGTACTACTCTGCTACTTTTAATACTGAGAACAAACTCACTCTGCAAAATGCAGAAAACCATGATCAGAAATATCAATGGGGATTAGTGCTCTTCCAGCTGGCTTTCAGTATTTTAGCATCTAATGAATGGCAGTGAAGCACACCCTGGAGATCTGGGGCATCCCAGCTACTAGCAAGTGGGAGAAACAGCAGATTAGCAGAAGAAAGAAATTAATTGAGAATGAGAGAGAGAGGGATATGAAAAGATTAGGGAACGGGAACAAAGTTAGGACCTTGGCTTAAATAAGATACCTTTTCTTGTGGCCTTCAGGCTTGAACTATGCCCACTGACTCCAGTGACAGCGAGCCCTGAAGATTACATTCTTGACTTACTAGCATTGTCAGGATGAGGCATTCACTGTGGCAGCATGTTAAAAATGACTCTCCAGGGTGAAGACATTTGATTTGATCCTTGATGCACCTTCATCTATCCTTCCCAACTCCTTTTTCTGGAAAATCATACAGTTAGTGCTAATTACAGATGCCCTATTGAGAGTGCTGGCTACCTCTGATTACAAGAAAACTGCACACCACCTTCACCAAGGAGCAATTACCTTCTGGGGTACAGGAAGTTCCCTCTCCATGGCCCATTCAAACTCTAGCCACCATAACGAGGCAATGCAATACATTAAAATATATTAGAATAAATTAACTAGTGTTTTCTATGTATTTATAGACTTCGGCTTACTAAGTATTGGACAATGACTCTTTAGCTCACTTCACAAAGGCCAGTCAATTATCAGCTGGAATAACTTTCTCTCTACAAACCTGGGCTGAGTTGAGCCAATAGCTAAGAAATGCAATATCCCATTATATCATCTACCTGGATAGCAACATAGATGATTTTGTGGACAATGTTCCTTTCTAGACTTTTTGCTGTGCAACTTTTTAAATGACTGGTATTACATTTCAGGAGGACAACTCATCCTATTCTGATAGATATAACTTCTTCAGGATAGATCACAAAATGGATCATTTTAACCTCCAGTCACTACCCTTTTTGCAAAACTTCCTATTAGAAACCTTCAGTTTGTTTCTACACAGCAACTAAAATTAATTATATGTTGTTTTTTTTTTTACCTCTAAAACAAAAAAACAAAGATGGACAGAGATGAGTTGAGATGAGGCAGAAGGAATGCTTGCAAAACTGGAAAGGTCAGTCTGTACCCATTAAAGACATTAAGTGCCAGAATTTCAGAGTTCCTTTTCTTAAATAAATACCTTATCCCTAAACTCTAAGGTCTTGTCTATCCTTGCAAACTATTTACCAAGTAGCAGCAATGGGGGCAGGAGCACTGATGTTAACAATGGAGCATGCAATGACAGACAGGAGCAAGCAGTTTTGCTACTAGCAAGTGTTTGTGAAGTGGTGGTAAAAAATAACTTTTGTCCCTTATACACTAAGGATAAAGAAAATTGCAAACATAGATGCACCTTAGTTTTGTGATCTACTCCAGGATAGGGGTTTCTATTACTATGAAGCTAGAAGTCTTCTTAGACATTTAACAGCAATAAATGTTTTATGATTTATAATCCCCAGTAGTCATAGTGCCTTCCACCCAAGTACTCAAACTACTATGTATACATCATAAATGCCTCAACCTCCAGCCTGTGAGGTAGGTATTAATCAGTGTTACTTAAAAATGGGGAAAACTAGGCAAGGACAGGTTAAACAATTTGCCCAAGGTCACATGGTGAGGCAGTGGCAGAAC
This sequence comes from Alligator sinensis, assembly GCF_000455745.1. Classification (NCBI taxonomy): domain Eukaryota; kingdom Metazoa; phylum Chordata; order Crocodylia; family Alligatoridae; genus Alligator; species Alligator sinensis. The sequence goes on along the minus strand of NW_005842135.1, from coordinate 130,148 downwards.
TAAAACAGAACCTAGAAGTTCCAATTGCCATTGCTATGATCCAACCATTAGACAACGTTACCTTCAATTTACACATGCTCTAAATAAAGGTCAAACCGTGTTTCAGAACAGTGTGGGGTATTGAACCATGGGGCCACTCCCTTGTAAAACAGGAGAAAATTAAAAAAGGGCTAGGGAGGAAGGTGCAAGGCAACAGATACAACAACTTGTTTCTGCAACCCAGCACAGCTTGAGAAGGAAAGTCCTTCAGCACTCTTCCCAGGTTGGGGCAGAGCTTGAATATGAACCTTGGATATGGAGAAAGATGGAGGTCTCTGGAACTAAATCTTACACAATAAGAAAGTGGGGACAATCAACCATGCCATACCCTCTTCACTGCTATCAAAGCAGGGGTGCATCTTGTATCTGTCTGCATGAATCAATGCCTGTGAGTGCACAAGGCCTGTGCTCAGGTACTTGTGGTTCTGCAGCAGGGGAGTGGTGATTCCTAGAGCAACCCAGCAGTAAGAATAAGTTTCAGTGAAGCTGACCTCTCCAAATATTTGCCATTTGTCCCTCCTGGCGAGCCTGGGGAAAACATCAAACATTGGTGTCTGCTGTGGTGTAACACTTGGGTTTTCAAAATACCAGTTCATAGTGGGGTTCTGATATACTGCATGTATCAAGTTCTACATGGACAATAAACAAAGACTTTGATAGGATAATTTTTGCTTACTGCAGTTTCAAACTGCAACAAAAAACAAGGAAGACTACAGAAAAACCCCACAGCAAAAGTCAGCAGCTTTGAGTTGCCAAGTTACATTGAACTTCAGACATAAATCAGGCAACGAGACAACACATTTTCAGTAGAGGCAGCACCATGATATGATCTCAGTAGCATCCCTCCACTTCATCTGTCTTCAAAGTGCATTCTCAGTGCAAAAAGTAGAATTGAAACTGAAGGGGCTTACCGCCCCCTAATGGATTTCATGCTAAGACCAGAACTCTTGTTTGAGTTCATATGCTGCAGTGTTACGTGTGTCAAGTTCACCTCTGCATAGCGGAATAGTGCTGTCCTGGCTCTGCCCCTCAGCATCTATGTCCAACAGTGTTCGCTCCTCTACAGAAAGACCCACCTGGAAAGGAAGCAGAGCAGGAAGTCCTGGCCTTTCCTCTACAGTGCTGCTACTACTGGCAAAACAGGAGTCCAGATTGCTTGGGGTGTCAGTACTTGAACTATTGGCAGAGGATTCACCCCTGGTATGGCTGGGGGGGACCAACCACCCCGGGGGAACACCAGGAGAAAAAAAGCCGCTGCCGATTGGCTGAAGGACGTGGCCTGGGCAGGAACTCCAAAGTCTTGGGTCTTTCCAGCGTAGAGTCCTGCTGTGCATTCCAGCGTCTTGGGGTTGGAGGAAAGACAAGGTTGGGGTCTGGCAGACGGGGGACCTCATTACGATCTCGGCTTGGACTGGGGGTTTTTAATACTCCTATCCAAAAGAGAGAAAGACAGCAGAAACATGAATTAGCTGCAGCAAATAAATGACTCCAACTCATCTGATTTTACTGTATGTAGAAAGTAAATGAATACCTAAAAACAGAAGGTTTGCACTCAGAATTCGGAATCCACTGAGCTTTAAGCTTTAACACTGTATTATTTTGAAATGAGGGATCAGTCTCCTGTACAGCTTGCAACAGTTAATGAGATGCATTTGCTTCACTGCCAGGTTATGAGCAGAACACAAAGGTTAAGGGAGTAATCTCTGTCATTTCCGGATTTTTGGCTGTTTCACTCTACAGTTTCTCTACAGATTATAATAAATGTAATCTCTCATCATACAGATGTTGTATATAGCCAAGCATCCCAAAACAGATTTTATTTATCAGTAAATGGAGTCCTTCAACTAGCTAATCCAAAACGTTAAAAAATGTTGCAGGATTTTTAAAGACAGGGTGCCCAACTGGTAATGCATACTCCTATCAGTGTACCAAATGAAGAGAAATGTTATAGTTTGACATGTCTTTGTACAAAAATGTGCAGTACAGGCTAGAAGAAGCTCCCCTTCACAGTGTCTGCAGTCATTCTTCTCTCCAGTCCCCAATCCACATTTCTGAAGGGCAGCGGCCAATGTGTGTTTCTGTTGTCTAGACAGATGTGATGATGGACAGAGACTTCGGTTTCAGAATCTATAGTGTGATGACCTACAACTGAAAAGGAAGGAGGGATAGGAACAGCAGACCTAAATGCTGTTACACATCATTTGATAAGTGTTGGATCCATTTAGGGTAGTTCAACACAAGGAGATGGGCAATGAGGATGCAGCCATCATCTCACAGATGTGGTGGGGTACACCCAGAATCCTTCCAAGTGGCTTCTCTTCCCTTTAAATAGCTTGTATCACCTCAAGAGAGGCAGGCACCATACTGGGTGTCTCACATGCATTAGAAGGAGCTTATGTATCCTAATATTAACTGATAAACCCTTTCAATACCTTAGTCAACACTTTTCCTTCCAAAACTACTTCACTATTCGTTAAAATCTCAGAAATTAAAAAATTCCACATCCACACATGCTTCTCTATCTGAGTCTTCTTTTTCAATTTAACTTTTAATTTTCCACAAGGACTGGTTTTATGAACATGAATGATTGCAATAACCCATGAATCATTACTGACCATAGTTCAACAGAAAAAACAAAACAAAAACTACACACTGCCAGACCCTTAACCTATCTGCACAGGAAAAACTTAGGGCTTAGCCTCAACACATGAACTGGTGTATAACTTATAGCAGTTTTGTAGTCCAGCATTCTGTGTAGAGAAGCCAACAGCAATCCCAGATACCCACTTCAGTAGGCACTATTACAAAACCTGACCACTAGATGGCAGAAACGGTAAAAATGCCTTTTTGCATAGAGTCAAGGGTTACCCTAGAGTAAAAATGGAAACACAGGGCACCTATACACATGCTCCGGCGTAGGAAGTGGGATGTTTGAATTAGAGCAGCTCTCAGGAGCTGCTCTAATTAAAATGCCCGCAGTGTCTCATGTATTTAGCACTCCGCCTTTCAAAATGGTGGTGGGGGTGCTATAACTAAAGCTTATTCAATGAGCTGCAGTTAAAGTGCCCCCACCACCATTCTGAAATGCAGGAACACTGCAGCATGCTTGAGCATTCTGATTAGGAGTAAAATTGCAAACACAGGACACCTATACAGGTGATTAGGACATTCTAATCAAAATGTGTTGGAGCACATGTAAAAGTGCCCACAAAGTCTAATTTCACCTTTGAATTCTTCCAGGGGCAACTGCATACTGGATTTCTGTAAGCTACACTGGCATGGAGTGCTATGTTATAGATGTATTCATTTTGCCCCAGCATAAGATTGAGTTATCAGTCATCAAATCACAGTACAACTCTCAATCCTAGTCTTTCTTCATGAACTGATATTTTGGGTATGTTGTGGAGGCTCTGTCCCAATGACGGACTGGAGGAACAGAAAATCTTGCAATGCTCAGTATGATCCTTCTGACCAATGAAGATATAGAAGTGGAACTGGCACATTTCAGAAACAGCTTCAGGCCTGTTCTTCTTTGGATTCTAGACTAGGGATGTTCAACTTGTGGCCCACAAAGTTACTGCATCCAGCCTGCAGGGCTCCCCATAGGTCCAAATATTTGGCAGCGGGGGAGTGGTGTCTATTATTATGGCCACCCTATCCCCTGCCAAATCCCCAAACCTCAATACCTGCATGACAGGTCAGAGTCACACTACGCCTCCTTCCCCCATGGGGCTGGGCCATGGTCCCCGCTTTTGGATCAGGGCCCGCCCATGCCCCCCCTTCCCTCCTTGTGGGGCTGGGTTGGGGCCTGACCATGCCCCCTTCCTTGAAGGGCCAAGCCATGCCCTCTTCCCTCCTGTTGGGCCTGGGCCATGCTCCCTTCCCCCTGCGGGACTGGGTTGGATCCTGGACATGCCTTCTTTCCTCCTGTTGGGGCCTAGCCATGCCACTTCCCTTGCAGGGCCAGTTAGGGCCTGGTCACACACCCCTTCCCCAACAGGACTGGGCCACATCCCTTCCCTCCCTGTGGGGCTGGGTTGGGGTTAGGGCTGGGCCATGCCTCCTTCCCCTGCAGGG
>NW_005842135.1:103075-126022 GCF_000455745.1 Alligator sinensis | reverse complement strand
TCCCTCCCACTGGTGCTGGGCCATGCCCCCTTCCCCTCATGGGGCCGGGTTGGGGCCTAGCCATGTCCCCTTTCCCATGCCATGCCAGGCTATGCCCCCTTTCCTTTCCTCTCCAAAGGGCCAGGCCATGCTCCTTTCCCCTGCAGGGCTGTGTTGAGGCCAGCCTGCATCCCCCTCGCCCTCCAACCTCTGTACGGCTAGATGGTGCCCACACTTGATCAGGAGCACAAGCTGGATCCGGCACATGGACAGACCAGGTACTACCAATCTGTCCTGCTGGGCAAAAAGGTTGGGCACCACTGTTCTACACTAAAGGTTGGACTGAAGGTGCAAGAGTGAGATGACTGAACACTTGTGGCAGAGGTGGAATCCTGGGAACAAATATGAGAAACATTTCTTTACCATCTACTTTTCGCCTAAAAAGAGCATGCGCTAAGATGCAGAGAAGTCATGCAACTTCCCAAAGGTCTCATAGGGAATCAGTGGCAATATTGCATGGGAACCAATCAGTGCATTTACAATTAATTGTGTGTGTAAAGACTGCACTTAAGGGTCCTTGACATGGACCAGCCATTGTGCTAGGTGCTGTACTAATGGAATATTAATTTCCTTACTTTGTCTGGCACTTATCCTAAGGATAGCAAAGAAAAATATAAGAAACTTACCTACTCCCAATGCTCCTGTTAAACAGTTACTGGAAGGGCATCCACTGGCAGGGCACCCATTGGCAACCAGTCCAGCTGCTCTGATGGCTCCATCAGAGGGGGTCCGCCTGTGTCCTTGCTGGGTATGGGAAGAAAGAGTCACATGCGTTGGAGTCAGAGACTGGTTACGGTCTTGCTTGAACCTCTCGATCTGGACATTGACCAGTGGGTTGCTAATTACTGGTAAAGGAGCCTTGACTGTCACAGGGCTGACAGGCATTTCATATACTACAATCTCATCACTGTCTGAACGCAGTAGTGACCGGGTAGAGTTACATTCAGAAATAGAAGACAGGGAAAGAAGGGTCAGGGAGGTGGATGGCTCGCCCAGCAATAACATGGGCTCATCCTTCTTGAACAGCTTCCGGGAAGGTGGGCTGGTGCTCCTGCGTGGGCGTCCAGCCCGCTGAAAAATGCTTTCCCGCTTCTTCTTTTCCTCCTTGAGTGGTTCTGGTTCCTCCTCAGTCAGCAACTGACACTTGCCTGCTTCCAGCAGGTCAAAGCCTAGCCCTGCAGCAGCCAGCACTGCCCCACAGCCAAGCAAGGCAACCTCATACCGCTTATGCTGAGAGCCACCCCGTTTGAGGCTGTTGGTGGGGGTGAGCTGGGGGGTGCTTGTGGCAGAGTTCACAGGTGTGGATTCCTCATTGGCATCACTAGATGGGCCATCCCAGTCTTCGTTCTTCTGGAATGGGATGCAGAGGTATGATGGGCTGGGCCCAGGCGAGTGGTGCACTTTGCTCTCTCCATTAGCACATTCGCTGTCTTCATCTTCTGCAAAGCAAATGGGAAATGTATTTTAGACTGGCATAACTTTTTCACTGGAGAATATGGGATAATTACAAAATGTCTTATAAACATAAATGGTGTTTTTGCTATGATTCTTTCTCCTTTGTATGCATTGCAATCTCATCTAAAGCATCAATTGTACAACCATAGCCAAACGCCAATAGTTTCTTCTCTCTAAAGTAGATAATCGAAGAGAGCATGTAGCTGGATTTAAACTCTCAAAGCTGATGCAAGCTAAAAATCACTGCAAAAATGGAAGACCAGATGAGTCACATAATTCTCCTCCCAGCTGGAACTGAACAACACATAAGGACATGGCCAGAAAGGTGGAGAAACAGATAAGGAGCCCTCCTACAATATTTCTGGTAAGTAAAGGTGTAGCCAGTCCCCATGCTGCCATGCTCCCATATCAATTCCAAAATTCCAGCATCAATTATCAATATTTTTACCAGGGAAGATCACACTAAGTGTAAGAAGTTCAGAGCTTCCACAGAGAACAGCATGACAGCTGAGAGGTTTGGAGAGACTCTGTGAGCAGCAGTAGCAGAAAGTGAGGGATGAACACATACAGAATATCTAAAAGGAGAAGGAAAGCTACTTATAGAAATACAGTGAAATACAAAAGTCACCAAAATGAAGAAATCCTGGGGAGGAACAAAGAGGCTCACTCAAATGTGTGCAGAGGCAGTGGTGAAGGTGGCTCGCTCTTACCCATCTCAGCTAGGCTGGTGAATCCTGGAAAGGCAGCTGCTGTTCTCTGGACCTTCCCAAGGTTTGGGGCACTGGATGACCACTGCTTGTATCCTTCCACCAGAGCCTTCAGGCTGGAAAAGAAAGACAGGAAAAATACAGCACCCATAAAAATCTTCCCCTTCCTTCTGTGTTTACATTTAGTGCTACTCCATTTTGAGCTGTATGGGACCCTCCATATCAATTTAGATCAAGATAATGTCCTCCTCAACCAGACATTTTACAATGATATATTTCCACTAAAGAAAAACACAGAAAGGGTCTCTCCTAGTGTACTACAACATGGCAGGCACAGGGACCTCTGCTGTGAACTAGAGCTCTTTACTGAGGCAGAAAGTTACAAGGTACCATTTTAAAGGATGGAAGCTAAAGAAACTAAGCAAAACTTTCAGGTCTCTTACTAAAATGCTTGTTGTTGCTATTTCATAGTAAGTGTGATGATAAACTCTGAATAAAAAATGAATTGTCATCAAGAACATTTCAATGCAGAGCACAAGACAATAAAGAAAATCACTGGCATGAAATAGGATGTGTCAAGTCATGACTTCTTTGTCCATTTAAAAATTTCCCCCTAAACGTAGTTTCAAAGCAACTATTTAATGGTAGCAGTAGTTTTATTTATATATAAAAACATGGAATACACCCTGGAATGATTACATTAACATGAGAACAGCTGATGCAATCATACAAGCTGCATCTAAATCACTTATTTTCTCTTGCCTATGGGCAGAACTAACATTAGCTGGGGAAACTAACTCAAAATTACCTACTTGGGAGAATTTCTGAAACTGAGCTTTTTGTGGCTTGAGCCCAGCCCTTCTGTCCACCTATATATGCTGATGCTCAGTGGTTACCTCCTTGCGCAACTGTCTAGTCAGTACAAATGTCAGCACCTTGACTGACAACACTTTTTGGCATGCCAGCAGTCAGGAAGGGTATGGCCACCCATTAACTGCCTTGCTATCTGGTCTTAGATATCTGAAACAGCTCTTTCCACACCATTAAAATAAATCCATCACAGCTTTGGTGGAGAGCTATGACACAGTAAGGCAAATCATACACTGAAAGAAGAAATCTAGTCACTGTCATATATCAAGCTCAGTAGCCTCACTGTATTATGGAGTCTAAGGATTGTGGCCTTTTAGACTCCTATGATGGTTGGGTAGAACTGACTGTTAACAGTGGGTCAGAAGCAACGGTGCCAAGCAGTTGCATTATGGAGTTGTCTCCTAGTTATCCCTCTCTCTTAATTTATTTATGAATGAACACCAACTTGTTCCTGAAAGCTAATTATGGCTCCTCAGCTGAACCCATAAATAACACAGGATGTCATTACCTGACCTTACCTGGGCCTGGAAAAAGTATCTTAATAGTTATTGAATGAGTTGGTAAAGCTGGTGTGTACCCAGTTCTGTTGCTGACCTGTATGACCTTGGGGAAGTGACATAACCTTTCTGTGCCAATTTCTCCAAAATGGGAATGGGGATAATGACCTACATCTCTGAGTTCTCATGAGGCTTAATTATTGCTATAGACACAGTGCACTTCTACAGCGCCTTCTATTCCAGGATTTTGAAAGTATTAGTATTATAGATTTTCTTGTGCAGGTGTGCATACTTTATTTAATCTCCAGCTAACTAGAATGCCCCCTCCTCGTCACTGAACAGAAGATTGAATTATTGAAGCAAAGTTACAAGTCTACATTTGCTGCTGCATGTAAATCAGACTAACTGTAGTATCTGTATTACCCTGAAGCCATTAATATTTCCAGTGCGCAGGAACATGTTTTAATGTTCCTGCGCACGTCTCCCGTGTAACCTAGCTGCGTTCCCAACCTCACCCCCATCCCTCTATTGTTAGTCCCTCGGCCGGGCGTTATGTATTTCCCTACCGGCTTTGTCATCTTTTTTTGGATTTACCATCCTTACCATCTACTAATAAAAGTCAATCTGTATTACCCTGAAGCCATTAATATTTCCAGTGCGCAGGAACATGTTTTAAGTTGCACTAAAAGCATCCTGTACCATTCTCATTTGTTTTGAGAGATCATCGTTTTCCCTATATTAATCATTTTAAAATGTGTGCTATATAGTATCCTGCACTTATATCCAGCCAGCATAGCACTGACTCTTACTTTCCAATGGAAGACCTCAATGCAACTTGATAAGAAGTGTGTGGCCTGGTCGTCTGTAAAAAGGCAAAATTTTGTGTCATGCTTCATTTATCCAACATGCTCTGTAGTTATATGGTAACCATATCCTTGTAACTTTAGTTACATTTAAGCATCCCAGACAAATTTCTAGAAAAAGCACCACAGAAAAGGAGACCAATAAAAGGAGGATACAGGTGGTAACTGCAAAGAAAGAGCAGTGGCACTGCGCTCACCCTAAAGTTAAGTGCAAAGGTCTGTAACAACATACATAAATGACAATTAGGAAGAGGTTTCTCTCTCTCTCAAACTGTAAAAATGTGAGTTAGATTGTCCATGTGCAGATAGTAAAAAGCATACATGGTGAACAATGCACAATGTTAGTCTCAACTTCTTTTTAAAGCAAAATATCCATAACGATTAAAAGGGTATCCTCAGATGCCCTTCATGACATAGCAGGATATCAATTTCTGCTTCTCTATGGCGTCTAGCTAGACAGTTTCCCCTCACAAAAAAAGCATAAAACAAAAGGTTCAATGGCACTAACAAAGAGAGCTTCACTTTGAAGGTCAAGATGAGGAGAGGTCTGTATAATTCCATGACTGCTAAATTTGACTGGGTTCATAAGATTTTCTTCTCATCTTTTCATTCTTCACCACTTCCTTCTTTCCCCTCAATCAGAACCACTGCTACCAAATGTTCTTGCAAGACTGACAAGAAGAATGCTGTACATTATAAAGGCCAGTAGGGTGCACTTTAAAGCCATTCAATATATATCTTCCACCCTTAATACACAACACTGAACCAGTTATACTCTGCTTGAGGTAAGAACAACTGGAGTCATACTTGAAAGCACTAAAAGCGAAGCTACCAGTTCACCCTAACAGTATTAACTATTCATTTGGAAAGCTGTGGATTTTTCAGTAGCCCAATTTGGGTTGATTAACCGGCAGGGTGTTCATGTGTTTACTGAGTTAGACACCAGAGTTAGTAAGTTTTTTCTCCTCATCCACCTTTCCCAACAAAAAGCCTACTGCCATTTCCTAGGGATTTGAGACTTGATAATACTTCATTTTGTCAGCAAATTGCCAAAGTATAACTAAATCCTTAAGTAACCTTTCATCTATAGAGGACTTCTCCAAGAGCATGCTGTCCCTTCACGCTATGCTGAAGCATTAATACAGTCCTGACTCAAATAGAAGACAGCCTGTTACTGAATCTCCAGTGGCACTTCCTATGGCACCAATTTTCTACTAATCAGGCTCAGCACTGCTTGGCTTATGAGATCTGAAGAGATGACAGCTCAGAGGCCTGTGGCTACCACAAATCCATGCATGTACCTTTAGTACAACACTACATTAAAATCACAAACACTAACCCAAATGCTGATGTAAAAAGTCTGACAAATGTCTATCTTCAGGCAAAACAAAATTTCCCATACCACTTGTATCACCAGACTAAGCCCATGTCAGTGTTTTCTCCTATTTGGGTCTGAAAGGGATAGGGGAGTATTTCACATGCAAGAGATGAAGGGCACTTTTACACATGCTCCGGGGGTGGGAGAGGCGGCACTTTAATTACAGCAGCTCCAAGAGTTGCTCTGATTAAAGTGCCACTGCATCTCCTGTATCAGTGACCCCATACTTAAAAATGGCTTGTTTGACAGGCTTTAGTTCAAGTGCTACGCTGCGATTTTTAAGCGTGGGGACACTGATACACAAGACGCAGGAGGCTACTGGAGCATGGCAATTTGCCACGCTCCAGCAGACTCAATTAATCGAGTTTGCTCCAATGCGCTGGAATCCCAACATGTCAGAACAGCCTCTGCACCTGTGTACAGGTGCCCAACGGGCTTTCAAAATATTTCCTAGATTAATTATCACAGTATCACATCAAAAATGTCATGACACTGGTCCAAGATACAGTCAGCCTTAATCTGTTGCTGATGGTTCAGTTTATCAACCTGTTGTTACTGAATATGCATATCACTGGAAGCCGTAGACAAGCTTTAGAAGGGCAAAGGTCTCCACGGAAACCCCGGCCCGTGGTATTACAGCGCAACTGCTTCTGGGGTCTCTATGGAAACCAGCCCCAACCATGCGGGCAGGGACTGCCTGGAAATGGGAGTCCACTGCTGGCTGGATCTGGCCCCTAGGCCAGACTATGTCCACCCCTGCGTTAGAGTGAAATTGTAGCCATGATGGTCCAGGAATTGAGATACAATGTTTTTGGGGGTAATATCATTTTATTGATCCAGTGTATGAACGAACGCATTTGAAAGCTTATCTGACTTTATCCCAAATATGCAGTTGGTCCACAAAAGATAATACCAAAAAATCCTTGTCAAATCTTTGGAAGATAAATGTTCCTACTGTCCCTACAGAAGGGCCAAAGATCGAATGGTCCACAGAGACTAAACTACAGTCTCTTGTAAAGACCATCTTGAAACACATGGATAAGGCAGTGGGGAGGAAGTTTCCAGTCATTATCCATGACGTCTCTGCAAATAAAGGAATTCATTTTCCGGAGCATCTGTATTTACTCTATTAAAGACAAGGCTTTCTCTCACTCTTAACATGGGGAAAAAAGTCCCTCGCCTTGCATTCAAGCATTGGGGTAGGGGGGTGGCAACAGGGACAGGATGCTGCTGGAGCTAAAACTGGAGCCACAGCTGAAGCTGCAGCCTGCCTCCCCTGTTGCCTCTGCATGCCCTGCCACCCCTCCCCCAAATCCCCTAGTCTCACCCCCTCTTCCCCTGCCACTTATCCCTCTCTCTCCCCCTTTGCTGCACTCCTTACCTTTGCTCCCCCATTGGAAGACTCCATACCTGCTGCAGCCTGGGGCATGGAGCATTGCTGTAGCCTGGCCCTGTGGCTGCAGCCTGGCCCCGTAGCAGCAGCACTGCTGTTCCAGTCCCAGCATGGAGGAGTGGGGAACAGGGGAATGAGGAATTGGGGCAGCCTCAGGCTGTGGGGGAGGGGGAGGCAGGCAAAGTGGAGCTCCTGTGGAGACAACCAGGCACCCCATTTTGGAGGAGCAGTACCTGGCCCCCTTTCTCTTTCTCTTCAGCCATGTCTTTATGTTAACTGAAATGTTTTTTGACAGGCTGTCTTTAAAGAACCTTGTCTCCCTACCCTGTCCCCCAGCCCTGAGTCTGATAAGGCTGTATAGGGCTTTGCCTCTTCTCTCTTTCTCTCGTCCCTGCCCTTATTGCTAGGGGGTGGATCACCAGCCCTGCCGGGCTTCAACCTATCTTAGTCTTCTTCCTTTTTGTCAGGGTCCGAGAGTCCAACTTCTGGTCTCTGAGCCACCAAAACCATAAATTTAAGTCCAAAAAAAAGGAAACAGAAAAAAAATCTGTGTGTGCTAGGCCCGATGTTCTGTGGCCTCCTTGCCTGCCCTTACTGCCACCATGGTCTATTGGGTGTTACTATCGTCATGAGCAGGAAAAAAAGGAATAAGAAAAAAGAGTAGCCAACAGGCCCACAATGGGCTCTCAAGAGAGTCTGTGGCCCTGGCGATGCCCCACTTTCCTGGGCCCCTCTGGTGTCACCAGTTCATACTCTGTTTGGGCACACTCAACCAACGCTCGGGGCTCCTCAAAGGTGAACATAAAACCGCCTTTCAGTTTTTTGTATCCTCTTCCTAGGACCTTCCAAGGTGCAACAAAAAAGGCAAAAAAAGAAAAGAAAACAAAGTTCTCAGTATTTTGTGGGTGCTTGTTCCTCTGTTCTCGGTTCACAGAAGTGCCTCCTTTCAGGCATCAGCTCTCCTGGCTAGATGGGTTTCTGCCCTTGCCTCTCTGCGGTGCTCTGTCTCCCTCTGCCTCCATGGCCACCTATCTTCCTCTGGCCTGGGCATAGTTGTACCACACAGCCCCAGCCACATAGACACCTGACTGGGCTTCCCGCTCCCTAGATGCAAGTATGCTCAATCTCTTGATCTCTTCCTCCAGCTCTGCAAGTGTAAGCCCCTGGCCTGGCCACATCCTTTCTCCAGGTCTCTGCTTCACTTCTCTACTGCCAGCTGCTTGCCCTGCTCCTGTCCAGCTGGGGCCTCTGTTGACAGCCAGTCTTCTCCATCCACCCCACATTTTGGCTGGGTCCCTCCTTACAGCACACAGTTATTCCCTTTTCTAAGCTACAAAGGTTCTGGCCTTAAAGGAACCCTGTTGCCTTTCCTTCCCTGGCCCCCTCTTCTCCATAACAAGGGAGTAAGTGGATGGGTGGGAACAGGTAACAGGGGGCAAGCTGCCTGCCTCTCTCACTGCCTGCTCCCTACTACTTGCTCCCTATTACTCCCCACATGCCCTATCATGTTCCACCCTCTGTTGCATTTCCCCAACCTGTCCCCCACTGCTGGCCCCATTACTGCCCCCTCATCACCTCTTCCCCCACCACCTGCAGTAATGGGGAGAGACAAATTTAACAAGATCTTCCAATAATTAGATTCCATATGTGGAAAATTAAAATAAATTTATAAATTTGCCATGTGTAGAATCTATTTATTGGGGAGATCACCTTGTCATCCTTGTATTTGGGTATGTATGGTAATATAACAGCATCTTTCACTAGTATTTAAGTTTATGGGGAGGGAAATGTTGCAAGTGGCTAGGCCTTTTGCTGGAATTTAGAAAGACTATCCACCTTTTCTACCCTTACCACTGCAAAACCACATGAAAGGATAGGACAGGTCAGTTCCTTAAAGTGAAGTTAATTTTACCCGTTCCCTTTAAAACTGAGATGTTGTCTGTCTGTTCATATCTTTCCAGATGGATTCAGTAAGGTCATGGCATCATGCACGAAACATCTAGAAAATAATGACTGTTTTGCTGACTGGGCAATGCATATATGATGAGATGCTGCTGCTCTCAGAGTATCCCAGATTGATGGGCTATTCAGGGGGAAGGGGGCTGCAATAAGCTGTATTGACTCAGATTACACATTGCCCATCACTGGTATTATCTTTTTAGTTATTTATTTTGGCACAAATCTTGAGGTTTGCTTGAGGAAGGCTAGAAATAAACTGAAAAGTACTCTGCAAGCTTTGCCCACAGGGTTGTGCCACTGCCCATTAATCCTGGCTAGTAACATTTTTGCTGTTCCAGTTGCCAACCCCCTCCCTCCACCCCCTACCCCCCTACTTTCTGCCAGTATATCTTGAACCTTACTTTCTCCATCACACCTGTAACTTTTTCCACAAAGGAAAAAGCCCTGAGTTTATATGATGATGTATTACAATGAAATTCAACATCATAAGTAATGTTCCTGTTTAATTCAAATTTATATAAAGCCAGTCATGGAAAGATGGAGTAATTCTTTACCCTTCTGAAGCCCTGGCTCCTTGCAGGGGTACCAGCATGGTCCAGAGCTGGGGCACAGCCACAACCCACTGCCTGTATGCCCCTGCCTGGAGCATGCAGGCTCCAGATTGCAGCTCTGCCCTGGCTCTAGACCATGCTGTCACTATTGAAAGATCCCAGCCCGGCTCTGGAGCACCTCCCCACCACACCACACACCCTGCCAGTGCTGCTGGGACCAGTATCTATGGAAACCCCAGCTGGGGCCTCCATGGAAACTGGCCCCAGCTGGGGCTGCTGGAAAGTGGAATCCGTCCACCGGTCGGATCCACCATTTTACCCACTCGTGGTCTGACACAAAGATTTGACAGACAGATAGACTAATTACAGGCAAGCTATATCCTGTGACATCTTCCCCTCTACTAATCTGGGCTGCATTTGAACTAGCAATCTAAACATGAAGGCCTCCCAACTTATGAGACATATGGCCCCTCCTTTCTTTTAATCATGTAATTAAAAATATACTCTAAGCTTTGAAGCCACACTGTAACAGTGCCAAGGTTAAGATCCAGGTACACAATACTCAGAGAAGACTGAAGCTATAGAGCAAGAGTCAACATCATTTCTGCAAGAACATTCCCCCAAGGATTCATTTACTGAAAGAATATGTATACTTTTTAAAGGCTGAAAAGAAATATCTGCGCGGTTGTTCCAGGCTCTATTTAATAACATCATATAACAGAAGGAAATAAGTATATGAAGAGTATAACAATGAAGGAGGAAGAAAAACAAGGCACATTCAGAAATTGAAAAATATTGCCCTACAAAAAAGTTTAGATTCAATACCAAGAGAACTTAGACAACATCCACAAGTTACTACCTGTGAAACAGTTTCCCAAAGTTATATAGAAGATGCCTCATTGTTTAAAACTAGAATGAACAAAGCACTGGAAACCTTACCAGAGGGAATGGTCCTGCAAAGAAAACCTGAAGATGGAGTAGGTGCTACTTTACATATTTTCTTCTTGCTATAATGTCTATGACACTATGAATAAACATGCCATCTGAAAAGTACAGTAGGCCTGCAGGCCGGAGGGCAGGATTTCTGCCAGGTAGTCTTCCTGAGAAGTTCTCTCAGCAGTTTTAATGGTTGGAAAACTTTACCTTCTCCTACTTACCCATCTTCTCCTGCAACTAACTCCTTGTGACAAAGGGAACTTGGTCCCCACGTGCGGCCTTTCTTTTTATGGCCTCTCTTCTCTTCCTCCTCTCCTTCCTCCTTCTGAAGGACAGAGCTGCGCCCCCAGGTTTTACTACTTTCGCCAGGTGTCACTATAGAAACCAATACAAGAAAAAATGTGGGCATATGGGGCAGGAAAAAACCCCAAGATGCTGTGTATGCTTTTTGAATTACAACGCAGCATTCTTTCAGCACAGGTGAGAAGAGGAGCAAGGCAAAATGCTATAGTTTTCAAGGAAATTCATGATTAAACTTACTACTTAACCATCTACCTGAAGAACTTGAAGAGCTCACCAGCATGTGAGACTTAGCATCACACATTCTAGCATCACAACACCCATGTCAGGCAAGTAAGTGTTATTACTATGTTTTTAGAGGGGGAAAATCAGGGACAGAAAGATTATGCAACTTGCCTATGGTGACAAGTAATCTGTAACAGTAGAAAATAAAGCACAGGCTCAAAAACAATATGGCAAAGGCAATGGCCATGTAAATTCTCCGCATACTGTCCTTCTACCATGCTTCAACCCTGAATCAAAAGCAATACCTCTAGAAATGAGAACAAGGCAGATCTTCACATCCTATTTAATCCTCAATATCTTCTTGGAAACTACTAATATATACAACTAAAGGTACCTGTACACACCATAGGTTTTAATCCTCATTAAATTAAATAGATTTATAACATTTAAATTTGTTTATTTTGGAGCGTTGCATCTGTGTTTACACGCACTAAGTTTTCAAGTGAATTAAGCCTTGGAACATCACAGATGTGTTTATATGCATTAGGTTATAAAACAAATGAAGGTGGGTCCCTGGCCAATGCTGCAGGAGTGTGGGGCAGTCCAGCACTGCTCCCCACCCCCTGGCCTGAGCCCCCCCACTCACTCCATGCCAACGCCCTGCCATGCAGCTGTGGAAGCAGGGAGCTGGCAAAATACACAAGAAAAAAAACGAAAAAAAAACCAGAAGTAATTTGAAAGTGAAACCAATTCAAAGGGGTGAACTACAAAAGTTGCATCGGCATCTGGTAGACAAAAAGGTTCATTACATGTCTTTCAGTGCCTTTGTGTTTGCATGCAATGAATCCATGAACATGATGCTTTCATTCTTGGCGAGTCAAACTAAACTACATCCAAGGAGTTTTAGTTTACTGCACAAGAAAGACTTTCAAAGCATTAGGAAATCCCGCTCATGCAAACAGATATACAGTTGCAGCGCATCAAAGGGCAAAAATTGCGGTGTGTACATAAGCCCTGGAAGCTCAAACCCATACCAGCCACTAAGCCATACTTCTCATTAACTCAGAGTTTCTTTACTTCCTGACTGCTTATTCGGGAATCCCATTTCCATATCAATTACCATTATTTTCTTGCATGCTAGCTACCAAACAATATCTATTTATTTGCCACAGATTTCTCTTTCAGCCAAGCAGCCTGTCCACTCCAGAAAGCTGTCTGAAGTCACAGATCAAATCTGTAAGTTTAGCTATAACAAATATTTTGTTTTCCCATAGGAATACTTTTCCAATGTGATCAATTAGCAAGCTCTCAGGAACATGAGTAAGTAAAGTTCAGTCATTAAGGGAAATGAACAACCCTCTTTTCCCACTTAACTCCCATATATCATAAGGCAGCCTCATTTAGGAAGGTTTATACAGGTCTTGCCCTAAGGCAGCAGCCCAGGACTTTACTGCTGCTGAACATATTGTAAATTCCCCAGGTTTAATGATTATAGTGAACTCCTTACACTGGATGGCCCGGAGCCTGGGAATGATGGTAGGACTAGCTGGGGGACTGGAGCAGCTACTGATCAAGCTTTTCCTTTTGTCCATGGTTGGAGATGCTTGCACGGTGAATTTATGCTGGAAATCTGTTTGAACACATACATGAACACAAAAAGGTTAAAACATTAATGAAATAAACAAGCAAAAAAACCTCCAAAGTATTTCATTCTTGGTAGTATCTTTGAAAAATGACAACAGCTTCAGAGATCGAATTTTCAGCTCATACGCAGAAGTGTATATTTTCAAGTTCACAACCATCCAATCTTTTCAGTCCCCAATTCAGTCCCCAAGTTTGTAATTATGCCACCTGATATACATCTGCCAAGGAGATGCACAAGCTTATGTACAGAAACATATGTCTACTAGGTGGCTAAATTTTATGTCTACATATAAGCCTGAAAGCTCATCTCCTATCTGCCCCAACCATATGAGTTGATCCAATGAAAGATATGATCTCACCTCACAAATATTGCTTCTTTCATCTCCCTGGACCATCACAACTACATCAATAACACTACTAAACATATTCCTGTATCTCTTTTTTTTAAAGTGAAAACCTTGTCATCTTATTTCCGAAACAGCCTTATAGGACAAGCAAAAACTCCAGCAACAAATGGGTAAAACCTAAAGAGGGTACTATTAACAAGTAATAAAAACTAAAACTACTCTCTACAATTACCTTAGATGACACAGAAAATAGTGCAGTGTATGTTAAGAACCACATTTCAAAAAGCCATAAACCCTGGGCAAATTAAACAGGAATAAACATAGTTTTCTGTTTCTTGCCAACTTTGACTCATTGTGGAGTGTTACTTATATTTGACAACCATCTTATTCTCATAACTGTCTCCAGTTGCTGACCAATTGTATTACCATTTTCATTAGGGGTGTGTGAAGTGGGCCCTATTTGATTCGGATTCAGATTCAGGCCGAATCAGGGACAGTGATTTGACTCGTTGATTCAGATCACTGTCCCTGATTTGATTCAGCCAAATCCAGATCTGAAGATTGGATGCTGATTTGGAGAATCAGTGATTCGGACACAGACACAGCTTTAAAAGTTTTTTCTGCATACCCTGAGGTACCAGACACAGCTTGTGATTGCTGTGATGCTGGGGCGGATGAAGCGTCCCACAGGAGTGCGGGGGGGCGGCCCTCCATGTGCTCAGCAGCAAACCCAGAAGTGGACCAGAAGTACTTCCTGTCCATTTCCGGGTCTTCCAGGGAGCACGTTGGGGGTCCCCCCCTGTATTCCGCCCCGGGTCAGTGATCAGCCACAGGGGGACCCTGGGTGCCCTCCCAGACCTAGGAGGCACCAGTCACCAAGCTGGAGGGGTGCAGGGGGGCCCCCCAGCACACTCCCTGGAGGACCCAGAAGTGGACCAGAAGTGCTTCTCGTCCACTTCCAGGTCTGCTGCTGAGCGTGCTGGGGAGCCCCCCATGCTTCTGTGGGACACTCCATGCACCCCAGCATCGCAGCATTCATGAGCCCCTGCTACCTAGAGTTATGTAGAAAAAACATTTAAAGCTGTCTCTACGTCCGAATCTCCGAATTGATTTGGAAGTTCCGATTCAATTCGGAGAGATTAAAGGGTCTCCTGATTTAATTCAGATTCAGAGATTCAGCCACCAAATCGGGCTGAATCTCCACCAAATTGAATCAGGGACCAAAGCTTCACACAGCCCTAATTTTCATCTAGCCTGAAAGAGTTGAACTAAAATCTAAGTCTACCTTAATCTCCGTACAAACATTCATTAGTAGTTCATCTTCTCTTTAACTGCCTGAGGTGACCCTTAGAGTTGCAAGGTAATTTCCAAATCTAAGTTTCCACAAACAGTAGGGTAATGGCAGCTCTTGTGATCCTATGTGCATTCAACATCATCTTTATTTAACAGTAAGACTATTCCAGAGTATGTCTCCACCATTTTCAAGTATTTTCCTCAACAAAATAGAGCATTTGAAGTACTGCAGTACTGACTGTTGCCATGATGAGATCTTGCTTTTTATGGCAAACCTCCTTGATACCACCATCTTGCTTGGGACCATGCAAACGGTAACATTCCCTAACATGTCACATGCTTTTCTGGGTGCATTTTTCACTTTGGACCTCTGGGCAGTGTTATTCATGAAGTATCCTCTTGCTGCCATTTTCCAAACTTTTCTGTAGCCCCTGGCCTTTAATTCTTTGATGCCAAAGGGGTTGGAATTTCTTAGAGCACATCAGGTGACCAGCAGCATTTAACACAAAAGCCATAGGCATAAAGGAGTTCTCAGATTCACTGGCCTGTTCAGTAGCACCCATCTGGCACTGCAGCACCACTGACCTGAAGGGAGGCTGATATGATTGCCATCCTTCAGCTTGAGTCGGTGCTTCTTGAACTTTCCCATGCGTTTCTTCACCCGAGGCTTCTCCTGGCACAGCTGGTGGATGATGATGTTGAGCTCCCTTTCCAGGATATCAATTTCACGTTCTGCTAGCTCCTGCTCCCGCCGCCGCAACAGTTCCTCGTGGTTCTTTTGCTGGACTGCAGCACGGGTCAGCTCCTCCTCCCATGTACGTAGCTCCTGCAGGTAGATGAGGGAAGAGGAGGAGGAAAAATTGATGGGCTACAATCAGGCATTCTGGCTCAGATCAATATACCTTTGAGGGCAAAAAAACCTGACAGTGGTTTGTATCTACCTCATTTCTGCACCCCTGTTCACAGGCCCAGAGTGAAGTGATACAAAGACTGAACTTCCCTCTGCCCCCTTCAAAATTCTCCTTCCAGTGCAGGTTGTTCACTCTCTGGTTGGGCAGTGTGGGAAAAGCTAGTTCTGTTGCTGACCAGACATATCAGCCAGTGACTAATCAGAAAGCTTCTGTTTCTAAAGGGGTCAGCCAGGCATCTTTCTAACACCAATACATTTATTTCAAGAGACAAAATTCTATCTTTGACAGGCTATGAATCAGTGTTTCTTTCAACTAGTATAAAACACTTCAGATAATGCTCTTGTTATATTATAAAATGCTTAAATTAGAGAAAAATCTTTCAAGAAACAAAGAAAATCAAAGACTAGAACATGTATCAGACATGAGTCTGCTCTGTCTCTTAAGCCCAAGGCTGACTATAGGACAGGATGTCTGACCTGACCTTTCAAGTCTGACCAGCATCATGACCTTAAAAGTGTCAGAGAATAAGTCTCAGTAAAATAAGTTGTCTGTGAAATGATAGCACAGGTTCAGATTTTCCAAACCAGGGAAGAAGAGGGCAGTTGAACCTAGAAACTTCTAGAAATCAAGGAAGGCAGACAGAGGTGATAGGGAAGGAGACCAAGGAAAGCGGAGCTTATTTTTCAGTATATCCATTTACTTGTTCCCCGGCCCAAATCAGCACCTGCATTTATTTCATAAGGAGTTTTTAAAAAGTCTAAAAATAACGCTATCTCAGGCCACATAAGATCAAGGAAACCAGCTATACCACAAATAATAAAAAAAAAATAATCAAGGGAAAGGAAGTGGTTTTTCTGTCTTTCTTTTTTTTTAAGCCCCCTTTAAACTGAGGTCATTCCTATCAATTTGTGCCAGAAGTATACTCCTGTAAATGTACAGAAGTTAAAATTAACTTTTCAACCTTTTCCTTGCTGATTAAATGATTTAACGGAAATTATTAGAGATTTCAAAAACCACTGCTGTTCTCACTGCTCTCTTTCCTTCCTATCACAGGCCAAGCAAATTCAGAAACCAGAGTATGAAACTCCAGTCGGTCAATTTCACTCCAAGAGGTAAAAATTTAAGAGATTACAGTTAAACTCCTTACAGTCTGGAAGCATTCTGTTAAGTAGGTTTCTTCAAACAGATTTTTGTAACTTCAATGTTTTCTGTGATACAGTTTGATATACTTTATTTAAAAGGGAAACAGTCCTAATATAGTGTTTTCCCTTAATGTTGCAGAGAAATGTTACTATTACTCATATAATGGTAGTACCCAGAGGCTATACTTGGGAGTGTCACCTTTCTAGCACAGTGAACTATGCACAGTTAGACAGTCCTTGCTTCAAAGAATTTATCAACGTAATAAAATGTAAAAACCCATACGTTTATCTATCCCAACCATGCAGTTTGTCCAATAAAATATATCACTCACAAAAATCCTTGCCTGTACATTTAAACTATTTTTTCTTTATCATCAATGCTGCTTGCTTGTTGTTTGCTCATCATCACTCAGCTTGAACACTGATAAAAATCAGACTACAACCTCTTTTCTTTTCTGCTTCTGGACAGGGTAACTCTGGTTCTCCTCTACTATTCTAACATTGTTGTACTGAGGGACAACAGCACTGAAGCGATAGGCCTATAGGAAGACAGTTAATTAAAAAACAAAATCCTGAAGGCAATTCTATTCAAATTAAGATATTTGTTTGTTTGTTTTTTGTTTGTTTTTTTATTTAAAACTCCTTTTGTTTCCTACTTCTTAAAATCTAACTTTTGCCTCTAAAACAAGTTGATTTTTAAATGTCAGTTTAGTTTTAGGCAAACTCATTGCTCCCTTAACCATAATTAGGGTAATATTCTGGAATCATTCCATTGCCTTCCTTTTCTTTTTTTAAAAAATTGATCATTGTAAGCAGATGTTCCCCAAGGGCAGTATCAGAGTAGCTTCAGGTCATGCTTTCTTTTCACAGCAGGTATAAAGGAAAAAGACTTCAGCCCTATTCACTGAACTCCAAGCATTGGGCACTAATATTCCCCATCCTTCTAGCCCTGCGCTGACTTCATTTCCAACTGCGGCTTCCTTGCTATCCCCCAAGACTGTTTCTACATCTGACTGCTTCTACCCACAATCACCCACTGCCTTCCTTACAATTATGAAAGGCTGATAGTGTGTTCCAGGAAAATTATTGAGAGGGTGGAGGGACAAATGGGGCAACTGTTTTGATCATTTCAGCTGTGGCAGAGACAAAATAAAAAGTATAGGGTGGGAAACCCAAAGCATCTGTGCTTTTCGTTTCTATAACCAATCTTCAGTTTCAGTCACAGAGTTCCAGCTACGAGGAGAAGGCACATGAGGATACAGCTGCTGCTTCTACCCAAACTTCTTCTGGTTTCTCCAATGGCTATTCGTTTTTTTGTCTTTATTGCTGCTCTTACAACATAAGACTCTTTCCACAGACTAGAAAGACAAAAGTTTAAAGACTCTGTGTGTCACATTTTCATCACTAACACAGTAGGCCATACATTGCTTGTGGTCAAATCTAGTATATTTCAAACTCACATGACAACCTCACAAAAAAGCCTAGAACAGCCCTACAAAAAAGCCTAGTGTAGTACTAATTAAATCAGACCAGTAGGAAACTAATATGATCTGCAATAGAGGTCAATACTTTCACTGGCATGACTAGGTTGAAATATCTAAAAACATACATATACAGACATTTGGAAAGGATCTCATTTATATAAGGAAGGAAGCTGTGTCTAAGCACTTGAGGAGAAGAAGGTGATTAGGAACAGACAGCATGGATTCACCAAGGGCAAGTCATGCCTGACCAACCTGATTGCTTTCTGTGATGAGATGAGTGGCTCTGTGAATGTGGGGAGCCCAGTGGATGTGATATACCTCAACTTTAGCAAGGCTTTTGATATGGTCTCCCACAACATTCTCACAAGCAAGCAAAGGAAATATGGGCTGAATGAATGGACTGTAAGGTGGAAAGAAAACTGGCTAGATCATCAGGGTCAGAGGGTACTGGTCAATGTCTCAATGTTTAGTTGGCAGCCAGTATCAAGTGGAGTGTCCCAGAGGTCAGTCCTGGGGCTGGTTTTGTTCAATATTTTCATCTATGACCTGGAAGGTGGGATAGGGTGCACCCTTAGCAAGTTTCCAAATGACACCAAGCAGGGGGAGTAGTAGATATACTGGAAGGTAGGACTAGGATTCAGAGAGACCTTGATGAATTGGAGGATTGGACCAAAAGAAATCTCATGAGCTTCAGTAAGAAGAAATGCAAAGTCTTGCAAGTAGGACAGAACAATCCCATGCACCAGTACAGGCAGGGGACCGACTGGCTAAGCAGCAGCTCTGCAGAAAAGGACCTGGGAGTTGCAGTGGACAGTAAGCTAAATATGAGCCAACAGTGTGCTCTTGTTGCAAAGAAGGCTAATGGCATACTGGGCTGCATTAGCAGAAGCGCTGCTAACAGATCAAGGGAAGTGATTATTCCCCTGTATTCAGCACTGGTGAGGTCACATCTGGAGTAGTGTGTCCAATCTTGGGCCCCTAATACCCTGGTACAGGATGCAGTCTGTCTGACTCACAAAGGACTCACCCCCCTCCCCTCCTCTACCTAAACGAAACTGATTAAGATGCAGTGAGAGACGCACCTAAGACCCTCACCAGATAAGGGTGACGAGTGAATCAACTGCCCTAGGTCTCATTTACATGAGAGATGGAAAACAGAAAGCCTGAAGCAGAGACTGCAGTGAATTCTGGGACCAGAGAAGCAGGGGAGCACTGCATGATGGGGAATCTGTGCTTCCAATGTTAATCAACCCATGTTCACACACACCCAGCTCAGCATTTATCAGACCAGTTCTAATCTGGATTTACTAAGGACTTTTCCCCCCCAGACACACACACACAGCTCTAAGTTTAATAGGCATCTCGGGCCGTACATTCCCCGGTCCCACTATGGGAGGCCTATTTAAACTTGATTGACTAAAACTCGGTTGCCGGGTTAGGGAATGCTGAGGCAAGAGACCGAGTCAGAGGGGGTATGGGCAACATTTGAACAATGGTTAAGGGTTCATCACAGCATCCAGCCTGCTGGAGCCCTAATCCCAGGTGTTGTCATATCTTTCCCGAGACGACTGGTGGGAGTCCTCTCCACAAAAGGTTATGAGCACCCCAATAATTGTTTTAAGTCTGTTAAAAGACTATAGTAAGATCTGGAAAAGTCATGCTAAGCTGAGGCTTGTGCACAACAAGTAAAAATCCAAAATCCTGATGCTGCAAGCTATCTATTGTTCCTGAAGAAACCATGAGATATCCCATCAGTATATCTGCCACCCATAGGAATTTCAAGCTGGCTCCCAAGTATTTGGGTTACTCCCTAATCTTAAGTGTTTCCTGATTATCAATCAGTTTCCTGAGATGGTCCAAACCAGATAACCCCTTGTCAATAGAAAAGACAATGATTTACACTACTGAGGGTGCTTCGAAGCAGCTGAACTGAGGGTATAAAAATCTGTAAGTGTGTGTGCTGCTAGAGGGAGAAGAGGAAGAGGAAAAGGAAGGAAAAGAAGTAGAAGCAGGAGGAAAGAAGGAGAAGAAGAAAACCCCTGTGCTGACACCATCCCCTGTCGTTCTTGGGACGCTGGAAGAACAGATCATCTCTCTCTTCAAGGATTGTGCTACGGACTGTGCCTGTCAGCTTTGCAGCCTGAGTACCGTGGACTAGGTGAGATCCCAGCGTTCTCTGTCTTCTTTCTAGGCATAAACTTCTGAACCTGAACTGTATCAGTTAAGCTTGAGCTAAGTTTCCCCAAATACTTAGTGAAACCAGGGTAGTATTGTCATTGTTGGTGTTTGTTTTTCTTTTGCATGTCTATTACTACTAGTACTATTATATATTTCATATGCTTAGCAATAAATAACTTTTATAGTCAAACTGGTAGTAATTGGGTATATTTTTCCTTCTCTGCTTCTCTTTCCTCCCGTGCTCTGCAGCAACGCTTCTTTTACCTATGCTAAAGATCCCTGTGAAGCCCAAATTATTGTGGGGTCTGCTCATCAAGAGGCCAAAGATTGGGACGTGCTGAGTTTGAAACACATAAGGGGATCAGCTTGTATAGGCTGATTGACCCAGTTTGACTCAGACGTGCCCTTATGAACTGAATGCTGGCCCATGAGGGTGTCAGCTGGACACCCAGCCGGATTCAGAGGGATTCTGTTTACCTGTGTGCTTGTGTCTGACTGCATTTTATTGTTGCTCTTATGAACTGATTCTTGGCATATGAGGGTGTCAGCCTGTCCATGCTGATCAGCCCGGCCAGGTCAGGCGTGTCACGTTAATTTGTGTGTGTTTGTGTGTATGACTGATTTGGTGACTGGAGGAACCCAGCCCATTGAGATTGAGTCCTGCAAGATAGCTCCACTGGGGGTGAGGGCTTGCAGAAGGGAGAGATACAGCTCCGTATAGTAACATAAGCAGCACATTGACAGAATCACCAAGACCCTAGAAACTATCCCGAATAAATGAGCACACCCCAAAGTAATGGGCAAATTTGGTAACAGGAGCTTCCAAAAAGGATGGAACTAGACTGTCCTGTGGTGGCAGATGAGCGAACAAGAGGCAACGGTCTCAAGTTGCAGCAAAGGAAGTCTAGGTTACCTATTAGGAAAACTCTCACTAGGAGGGTAGTAAAATACTGGAACAGGTTATCCAGAGAGGTTGTGGACTCTCCATCTTTGGAGGTTTTTAAGACCTGGCTAGACAAAGCCTTGGCTGGGATGATCCCGTTTTTTTACAGCTGGGGATGGTCCAAGGGGTTGGACTAGATAACTTCCTGAGGTCCCTTCCAACCCTAATTTTCTATGATTCTGTGATTTTAAGCCTTATTCCATAAGTAGAATCAAACTGAGCTGGTGACACTGTGCTCCAGTTTTTATGCTTGAAATTAAAAAAAAACCAAAACAGTCTGACCCTTATGCTTGTGATTCCAGGATTGATGCATGAATGTGGCATAACCAATACTGTGATGTTTGCTCGAGTTTGGAGATGGTATGAAATAATGGAGAGGCATGATGCACCTCTTCCATTTTACATGGATATTAACACCGAAGCCTAACAATAGTTTGTCAGGATTATTAATTATTTCACTGCTGATTGACATATAAAACAATGGAGCAGAACTTTCATGAGGACAATCTGCTCAATAGGTAGCTGGAGTTTCATTTTGGTGTTAAAAATCAACAGAATTTAGGTTATAGATAGAACATAAAACACTTCCATCTGTTTTCTTTGTAGTTAAGCAGCTATAGACACATATTAAAACTTTCAGGAAAACAGCAGATAAAGTATACTTAGACTGTGAAATTGGACAAGATCACAGACCAAAATAGCCTGTGGGGAATGTATTCCCCTGTTTACCTTTTCTTTGGCCCTAAGCTGGTCAAACATCTCTTGGATCTCATGTTTCCAGTCTTCTTGCAAGGAGTGGAAAGAATCTTTGGGCATTTCAAAGAAGCCAGACTCTTCTATGGTGGTGAGTTGGTCTAAGATATTGGCAAAAGATGGCCGTGAGTGTGGGTCAGAGTTCCAACAATCTAGAACAAGACAAAGGCAGACAAACGTTGAATATCAGAATTAATAATGAGGGTTGAGATGATGCAAGTAGGAAAAATAAATACATTCTATTACTTTTGTTACCCTGTCTCTTCATTTTTACACTTGCCCTTTATCTAGCACAATTAGGCCATGAACTGTTTGGACAGTAGGCACATGAAATAAATGAGACTGACCTGTTTTTTATTGAAAACTACATTTCCAAATCTGTTAAGAATTTTTTCTTAACTGCTCTAGTTTAAATGGTAAATGCTTATGCATTTCACTGTTTGTTGGGTAGGAGTAGCATCAGCCCAGCTAGTGCAAATTTCTTTTGCATATGGCTCTTAACACTGTTTTCACTGTTAACTCATCTAAAAAGTAGAACTTAGGTTAGCCTGAGTGTCTTTGGCTACACTGCAAAGGAGTGCAAAAGTTACCAGATACTCTCTGGTGCTTTATTCTCACATGTATGTCTCTGGAATATCTGAAGCATATCCCACAGTTCTTTGTGCTTCAGCGGTAAGAATCTGCACCCACCCCCATTCCCCTTCACCATTAGCAGCACCTCCTCTCCCTTCCCATTCCCTCCTGCTCCTCCTGCCACTGCTGCTGTCCCTAGTTGATCTGGGTATGAAGGAAGCTCCAGATCACCTTCTGCCCCACTCCAGTTAGGTGGCAGAAGGAGCTGGGCTCAGCCAGGGGCTGTAGGCAGGTTCTTCCACCCTGCCCAGAACCTGCAGTGGGCAGGTTCTTCCACTCTACCCATCCCCCACAGTGCTCTCTGCCAGCCTGGCAGCAGGGTTAAGGACAGGAAGCCTGCCTGGCACTGCCCCTGTTGTCCCTGGCTGAGTCCAGCTCCCTGTGCAACCTAACTGAAGTGGGTAGGAAGTGGCTCTGGAGGCATGGAACAGCAGCAGTGGTGAGTG
>NW_005842135.1:87851-103044 GCF_000455745.1 Alligator sinensis | reverse complement strand
AAGAGGTGGGATGCCAAGAGCAGAGCAAGGAGGATTCTTACCCAATGCAGGGACTTTAAAAAGTCTCCAGCTGCTGCTCCCACAGTGTGGTCTACCTGCACCAGTAGAGGGTGGAACTTGGGAATGCGGGAGTAAAACCACCTCTGCAGCACTACACCCATACCTCACTTAAAAAAATCCTGGATTAGCCCACACAGGGGCCAGGAACTGCTAGCTAGAAAATCAGGTTTAATGAAATTCCAAGTTATGAAAGTATAAGCAGCATACTAAAAAACTGCACTTGTTAAATGGCTGCTTTGGAAAGTCTTAACCAAGTGAAACCTAGCTATTCAGCTGCTTCACCTCACCCTTACATCTACCTTCAACAGATGTCAATTTATTACTGTATATTATTTCCTAGTGCTCCCCTTCATAGGTTTTTGCCTAAATTGTAACCTATTATTTTTACTACTGCAGAACTCCTGCATGCCAGAACCTGACAAGCAATTAGATAAGAAATGCCTATCCAGAAATTTAGAGAAACAATCTCATCCACCCAAATAACAAGGCTGTAATATAAAAGGCCTTCCTAGTGTATCTGTATAACCAACCATCCCTTCTAACCAGTAGCTGGTGGGACTGAAACACAGTCTATTGCATAGCGAAAAGGAGTTAAAAATATTTGTAGGACATTCTTAAAAATTATTTATAAGATATTTCTGGAATAATGTGTTATTTCAAAAATTCCCTTTGGATTCATAGGACACCACTGGCCAAATGTATCCTTGCCATAAATGTCACCTGCATGAATTGCTGTAAGGATGAACTTGAGCTCTGATATTTTTACATGTTTGATTCTTTAGGATTTTCATTTTGCATGATTTAACCATCCTGATTTTGATATTATTGGGATTCTTTGTTCAGGATTCTGAGATTGCGTGCATCATGATGTTGTTATCTCAAGATCTGATCCAATCCTAACAATGACATAAGAAGGAAATCAGTTTTTATGACTTCCAAGTTGCTTCTCCTATCTATAAAAATGTTTAGAAATGCTTTGGAGAAACCCTGCTGCTGACCAATTAGTGGCAATAGGCAATACAGACAGATTTTTCAGTAGCATAATCCCTGTCCTTCTACCCCAGGTTTTATGCATGGCAAAGAAAACATGACCCAGCATAAAACAAAGTGCTGCAATCAGCCAAACGCATGAATGACTAAAAAGGATAACTATGCAGGTGGCCTATGGCATTTATTTTCCCAGGCCTAGATCTGCTAGTATTTGCTCTGATGAGGACAGTTGTAATATACAAATCTTTGCTATGAAGAAGGCAAGTTCAGCTTTGCCACCTCACCAAAGACCACCAGAGCATAATTCAAAAGCAAAATCAACACTAGGGGAACTAGAGTTCACCATGAACAGAAATGGGATTTTTGGTAAACAGTTTGGGTGAAGGGGAAAAACAAGGATTGTTTTGCTTTATTCCCTTTCAGTTCTTCCTCCTCCCCCACCCCCCCACTGCCCATATAAAGATAGGCATTCAAAAGTGGAATGGACAATCACTCCATGTTTGGGGTTCAGATTAGGTATACGCTTTTACATAATCCTCCACAGTTTTAGAGGATGTTATTTCCAGTCTCATCAACATCCAAATTGCTTTAAGAAACACTGAATTACTTCTTTTTGGAAGCCTTGCCATTATGAACTGCACTGAAAACAGCTGTTCGCTGTTGTGCCAGTAGCTCTTTTTGACAGAGTTTACTGCATCACACTGTTTGTGCTGTATGCTTATATAGTAGTCAGACAGAATGCCCTTTGTTTCATAGCATTCTCTTATGCCTCTCATGAGGGGATTTGTGAGCAAACTGCCCTGTTTTACCCTTACTGGCTTTCAGCATATATTTACACTAGCCCCTCAGCACCATATACAGCCACCTGCCAAGGTGTTCCCAGTGTCATAATAAGATGCTTACTGAAGGTTACATATTTATAGTAAAGTAAATGTGTATATTGGACCTGCAATTACCTGGGGGTTAGTGATCTTATGGATCACTGTTTTAGGAAAACACTGCCAGAATTTTAGACTTTTAATTGAATCTTATAATCCATATCAGGGGTTGGCAACCTACGGCCTCTTGGCCAGATCTGGCTTGTGGAACCATGGAACATGGCCCAGCAATGTGGGGCATCGGCAGCATTCAGCAGGGGTGGGGTGCTTCAGCTATGGGTGCTCTCCCAGTACTGCTGCAGAGACAAATATGAGCTGTGGATGGGTCCTAGCACTCGCCCCTGAGCCACAGTGAGTCATTCTGGCCCACAGCCAGAAAAGATCACCTACCCCTGACCTATATCAAAGGATAATTATGAGAGTCAGACCACATCAGCCAAATTTGCCAACTCTATCACAGACTTACTGCAAAATCCTGATCATGTCACTGTCATTCTACGCTTCAGTTTCCTTTTCTGTAAAGTGAGAAGTAATAATGCCAGACTCTCAGAAGATCACAAGTTTTAATTCTTTAATGTGGGAAGAGATGTTGAGACCCTCAGCTATAAAGGCACTGCAGCAGGACAAAACATTCTATTGACAAAGTATTAGGAAATGGGTCAGATCAATTGGCTCAGGGGACATACAAAGAGCTAGAAAGAGAGAAGGTCAGTCAATTACCTACTTTATGTTCCACAAGATAATTCATTAGTTCATTGTTAAAACTATAACGGTACATTAGCTCCTATGACTGCATTTGGTACTTTTATTAATAAATGTAACTTATCTTTGGACATGGATAATGCAAAAAAGAAAATCAATGTCTGATTGAGCCTATGAAGCTTTCTGTGATATAGTCATGTTTAAAATCTCTTCTGAAGAAGTGAGTACAACACCACCCTACCAATGAACATAAATCAACTACTTCCCTGTCACTGCAGTGACAAGGCATTAGCAGTACTCTCATCTTTCCTGATTTTATTTCTATCAGGTTATAGGGTGCTCTGGGTGTTTAGGGTTCAGTGTTCATCGCTAATTAGAATCACGTGGTGCAAAGCAGGTTTGCTTTTAATAACTGGCAATTCTGATAATTGGATACAAATTAAAAAGCCTTTGTGGACATCATAACCATGCATGCTCAGTAGTCACCAGCTGTTGCATGGTAACCAGGCTGTGCAAAGCGCATGCACGCACACACACACACACACACACACACACACACACACACACACACACAAGCATAGATCTGATTCCAATAGCCAGCAGAAAAATAGCTTATATGCACACAGTATGGGTTCAGATTTTGATGCTAATAACCATATGATTACATTAACTAAGAGTCTAATAACTGGTAGACACTGTACAGTTTAAGCTAGCTATGGACTTGAGGTGAAAATGCAGAACCAGAGTAGGATTTCAATCATTTCTAAATTTAGATGTAGAGTTTTGGTGCAAATTCACCTCCATTGTTCAAACACGACGAAGACTAAAAAGACAACAGGAGCCCCCTATGCTCTTCATAAATGCTCCTGTTAAAGCAGCTTTAATTCCTGAAGCCTATTAGCTTTACAATAGTCATGGCAGTTTGTTAGTCTCACTTCTGCAAAAGCATGCTTCACTCATTAAAGCCATCTAGATTCTGCGATCAGAAGTGTATGAGAAATAATATAGACACTGTCTCCCTTGCTCCTATTTGGTCTTACCTTCCATGAGTTTGGCAAAAGGTTCTGGGCATGTTGAAGGGATTGGAAGGGCAAGTTTATTCATGGCAACACCATATGCTACTGCTAGACCATCGATTCCTCGGAAGGGCACTTCTCCTGTTAGCAGTTCCCAAAGCAGCACACCATAACTGTGAGTAGAGAGACAGAAAGAAAGAATAAGTATTTAGCTTTAATAATCCCTCTATTGATCTTTGAATAAAATAGGGCATGAAACATTTATTTAACAAAGACTGTCTTACAAAGTATACTAAATAAATATGACAATTTAAATCATTGCAACAAACCCAAATCAAAAACTGAAAGCAACTAACACAGGCATGTCTGTAGACAAACCACATAATTTGGGGGACAGAGGTAGGTATTTTTGCTAAATTTGACTTTAAAAAAAAAATCAAGTAATTTGAAGGTTGAAGGGTTATAATTCCTATTCTTAATTTTACATTTTTGGGAGGGGAATCAGTTGATTTTTCTAAAATCTACAAAATATTAAAGTGTAATTTTTGCTCAAATACATTTACACACATCACATGCACCTTCAGTGCATGTTACAACAAGGTTCTTCATTCAGAGTGTAACTTAATTCTTAACAGTAGGAGAAGGTTTCTGATAGATCTGGAATGGGGTAGAAGAGAAGGTAGAAATGGCATTTTGATGCAAGGTGATGAATTCCCAGTGCTCAGGGTTTTATATTGGCAAAATAGCTGACAGATAGCTTGGCTCAACTGACTGGTAGTTCAAGACATAAAATAGCCCTAGTGGGAAGGTATCAGACCATATGGAAAGCACCAACCACTACTTCCATCCATAATTTTGCAATGTTAATTTGTTTAGCAGTGGAGATGAGGTGCTATAAATAGAATCTTTGAACATACATGGTCTCTGTGAGTTTCCTGGATTAATCTTGGCTAAAAAGATCCTTACTCTTGAATCCTGAAGTCAACAAAAATAAAGAATCTGTTATTAATCATCAGTGCCTGGCTTGGAAAGACACAAAGCCAAACCTTTGGATACAAAATTTTATGCATCTATGACCTTTCAAGCTTTGCTTGGGGCCAGAAACAGAGTACTAAGAGGGTGTTACCATTCTAAAAAAATTAATAAATAAAAATACAGAAAAATCAGCTAAAATTGTTCATCTGAACTGAATATCTTAGCCTCCAAATAACTTAGGATGGATTAATGCAAAGAAACATTGTGATTATTATACTGGATAGCTCAAAACAGATTACCATATTTACGTGAATGTAAGACAACCCTGATTATATGATCCTCCAATAATTAGACTCTATATATGGAAAATTTATACATTTGTTATAATTTTCCAGGTACAGAATCTAATTATTGGATGTTTGCCTTGAATTTGTCCCCCTCCCACAGCTACAGTTGGGGAAATAAATCTGGCCCCTTTGCCCTCCGCCCTCCCCACCCCCACAACTCCAACCCCCCCGCAGCCCCTTCCCTCTCCCCTTGCTGTCTCACCTTGCTCTCCCTGAACACATGGAAGTGAGGGGGTCTCCATGGAAACCAGCCACAGTGGCACAGGAAGGGGCTGCTGGGAAACAGAGTCCAGCTGCCAGCCTGATCCACCATTTTGCCCACCCCTGAGCTAGACTGTTCTCAGTGGTGGCAGATGACAGAACAAGGTCACAAATTGCAGCAAAGGAAATTTAGGTTAGATGTTAGGAAAACCTCTCTCACAAGGAGGGTAGTAAAGCAATAGAACAGGTTACCCAGAGAGGTGGAGAAAGCTCCATCCTTGGAAGTTTTGAAGACCCAGCTAGACAAAGCCTTGGCTGGGAAGATCTAGTGATGGTCCAGTTTTAAGCAGGGATTAGGATTACATGACCTCCTGGGGTCTCTTCTAACTCAAATTTTCTATGATTCTATGATTATCTTAGAACTGTGCTGTATAGCCAGTACTAATCTGTACAACATAGCATCTCTTGATTCACTAAATGTAAAGGTCTTATTTGATAACCTTTCTTTCCAGCAAGGGCTCTTGATTTGTTAAGAGTTTTAAAAGCACAAATCAACCTAGCAACAATTCAAGCTTATTTCCTTTTAAATTAACAATCAACATGCTACAATTTTTAACTCTAATGTGAGGATACTTAAAAAAAAACAACCCCACGAGATAATCATTTTCCCATCCAAACCTTGCAAAAACAGAGCATGCAGCACAGTTATTTATGTTGATCTGTACACAGACTGGAGAAGTTAATACCTTTATCTTTAATAGAATTTAGTCTGTCCAAGTATTTTACCATGTTCAGTCTTCACACATCATCCAAATGATGCATTATTCACATCTTCATGAATCTCTGCATACTTCCATCCCAGCCCCAAAAGAAAATGGGTTTTTTTGATGGCTTTTATTCATGTAGGATGATTAAAACAAATAACAGTAGTTTTAACTTTTGCTCTGAAGGAAGCGCATTTGCGGTCTGCAATCACTGTCATGATTTTAGTTCACAAATCTGTAAGACTAAATTCTATTGTAATTTACTTTTCAATTTCAGGTGGGTCTTGGTTCCTTGGGAGATGACAGAACTTTATTGTTCTATGTTACAAGCCACCAGAACCACCTGAATTTCTATTTGAAATTATGCTTTAACAAATTTGCACTGTTGGGAGCTAACGGTATGTATGGTGGCATCTAAAGTGCCTGCTAGATGCCGTGTATTTATACCGAAAGTATAAGTAAACTGACATTCCACCATTCCAATTTTAATCCTATTCTCTTTGATAAAAATTCCAAAAAGGCATAGAGGAAAAATGTCCATTAATATGATCCTTTACTGAAGGCTTTCATGAATGCTGAAAATGTCAATAGGGAATGGAGGATGTCAAGCAATTGTTAATAATTCTGCAGTCTTAGAAATCAATAACAACACCTCAAGGTGTTCCACTGGAAATAAAAACCCTCTGTAATCTTTTCCTGCAAAAAGTTTGCTTTTCGCTATCAAGGAAACTACCTGAAAGATACCAGTATAATCTCTGGTAGTCAGGGTAGCAAATTTTACACTGGAATAGGTGGATATGGGATCTCACATAAATAGGAGTTTATTTTTAAGAGAGAAAGTAAAAAACATGTGCGTATGATTAAGTTTTATTTAGATATTGTCCAGGTCTATATTGTCCATGCTAAATTAGAAGTCAGGGAAACAGAAGACTATGATTAACACACTGTAGTGTCTTTAAAAAAAAAATTCTAATTTGACAGAAATACTCCTGCAGGGAACCATGAACTAGCATCAGAAAAACTTACTACATTATCTGTAGTATGCCTGTAAAAGCAAATAAAATAGCAGACAGAAGTAAATTCCAGACTTGGCAGGAACGTGGGATATCAGACATCTGACCTGTCAACTGCTGTGCTGGGTATTGAACATAGCTACCATTTATGATGTTACCATAGGGCAGGAGCAGACAATTATTTTGGGTGGAGGGCCACTTAATGAGTTTTGGTGAGCAGTCAAGGGCTGCATGGGTAGCCCCGCTCCTTGATGAATGCCCTGCCCCCTTGTCGCCATCCTGGGACTGGAAGTCCTACCCCTAACCTTTGCCACCAGAAGTCCTTCCCCTTGCCCCTGAAAATACTCCGGGGCGGGGGAAGTGTGCCATCTTAGAACCAGGAAAAAAAAATCATACACTACAAGTAAAAAGGCTACTATAATGTTTTTTAATTTTATTATCAAAAATATTTTTGTCATGATTTCTGTTTGTGGACTGTATATAGAGGTCTGATTACATAATAACTCAAAGATAAATTCTTAGTTTTGTATAGTGGGGGGTGTCTGTATGGTGGGGTGTGTGTGTGTGGTGGGGGTGCATCTGGTAGGGTGCAAGGGTGTATGGGTGGATTGTGAGGGGCATAGGTTATATTGCAGGGTTGTGTATATGTGGAGGGTTGCTGGGCCACAGTGTGGGTGTAATGGAGGGTAGGGGTGTGTGGGGACCCCCCACACTCCCCCCATGGGGCAGTAACAGCAGGCCGGGGTGCTCACGGCACAAGCACCTGGTGGGACACAGCTCCAGCCAGTACTGCACATTGCAGAAAGGAGCACAGCTTCCACCCAGCCGCCTATTGCTGGCGCTCCCTGCCACTCACAGGCAGCCCCTGCACTCTCCAGGCACAGGAGGGAAGTCCCACGTGCTGGGGCCAGCTGCCTTCCCCACCCCGCAGGGAAAGGCACCCAGGGCTTCCCTCCCCTGTGGCACAGCCCCAGCAGGGAAGGTAGCAGGCT
This sequence comes from Alligator sinensis, assembly GCF_000455745.1. Classification (NCBI taxonomy): domain Eukaryota; kingdom Metazoa; phylum Chordata; order Crocodylia; family Alligatoridae; genus Alligator; species Alligator sinensis. The sequence goes on along the minus strand of NW_005842135.1, from coordinate 95,106 downwards.
CTAGTACCCAGAGCTTCCTTCACATGCCTGGAGAGTGCAGGACCTGCCCATGAGTGGCAGGGAGTGCCAGCGATACAGATGGCTGGGTGAAGGCTGCACCCCGCACTGCAATGTGCAGTGCTGCCCAGAGCTGAACCCCGCCTGGCACCTGTGTCCTGAGCACCCCGCCACCTGCTGCTGCTGCCTGCCAGGGCTGTGCGCCATGTGGGGGGGAGGGGGGGGGGAAGTGTAGGGGGAGCCCCCACAGCCCCCACCATCCCTCACACCCACATGCTGCCCAGTCAAGCTCCATGCTGCTGCTGTCCCCCTACACATGGACTTCACGCTGCCACCAGCCTCAGCCCCATGCTCCTGCCCAGATGCAGCTCCACCCCCACTGCTTCCTTACTTGCTGCCTGGAGCCAGCAGGAGACCGGGGATGTGGAGCAGGTTCCCAGTGGCTGCAGCAGTGGCAGCACCAGCCCTCCTCAGAAGCTGCGCGCTGGCCAGGCTGTGCCCTTCTAGCTACGAGGGTAGGAGTGAGGTGCAATAGGGCAAGTTTGGGGCTGTGTATACATGTGGGCGCCTCATTCCCATCCTTGTGGGTAGAAGGCCTGGGTAGAGTGCAATTCATTATGGGACGCCACAGCTGGATGAAAGTGCTTGGTGGGCTGGAACTGGCCTGTGGGCCATATTTTGTTTGCCCCTGCCATAGGGTGAAGTATCCCTGAAATAGGTATTTTCAGCATTGTACTGACACATCAAATCAAGCACTTAATTTAGTATTTTCATTTCTTGAAGTGGAACTTTTATCCACTGCTGTAGTTAAGGAAAGGCTTGACAATAAAACCTTATCCCTGACCTGACCCTCAGACCAGCTGGTATACATGTCTGGAGTAACGTGGTATTTCTTGAACCAGGTAGACATATTTCTCGGTCAGATGAGTCACAAAATTGGTTTGTACTTCACTGGATACACTGGAAAATGTACGATAATTAGGTCCTACTATGCAAAAACCTTTGAACATAAGTAGACCCAAGCCTTTCCTGGATAGGATGGCATAGACATTTAATAAACAGATTTTGAGTCAGAAGTACCCTAAAATATTTTGCAAATTCTCAGTATTTCATTCACCAGTGAAATATGGAGTCTACCCTGTTTACTAAATAAAAGAGGCATGATATAACACAGACATTTAACAACTTCCATCAGGATGTCTATATCAGATCCGATATGATGAATATAACTGTATCAGGTCGTTCAATTTTATGAGCCAGAAATACAGAGGTTAAAGACAGAACGTCCCTTTGTGCCTCTTAATACTAATAAAAATAAGTAATCTGATTCTCTAGTTTCCCTGCAGAAGCAATTCCGGAAGGAGCAGAAACAGACCTCTGATATACTACTCCACATAACACCTCTTTCACCCATGAGGAGAACCAGAGGGAAATTTACTAAGACCTCAGCAGCCTTACACTTCTATGGCTGCTCCTACCAGTGCTGTCAGGAAAGTCCTATAGACAAGTAGGACACTTCTTTTGGTGGAAAATTTTAAAAAAAAGCAGATGAGACATTTGGGATTCTAGTAAGTGCAGACTTAATTTAAATGCTTGCAAGAAACATTGTTATGATTTATGGTTCCAATCCCATCTCCATCTCTTCCTTGAGGTGCTGAGAATGTCAGAGAGATTACTTTCCAGATCCTCTGAAGAAAGCTGATGATAAAGCAGAAGCCAGAGGCAGAAGTAGCTAACACACAAAGGGAATAAAAAAAATCAAATGGATCTCCGCATCCTCAAAAGGAAGGAGGAAGAGGGGGTAAACCCCATTTATTTATACTGCATTCCATAGTATTGTTTAGATTTTAATTACAATGGGAGCCATGTGATACTCACCATACAGCCAAGTCCACTGACACTTGTATGAATAATTAACAATGTCCTAGTGATCCAGTAATCCTTTAAGCCATTTAACATCAAATTCAGTCCTACTCAGTGGATTTCAGGCACTAATTTCTCTTCTCCCTCTTTCTTTAAATGTTATTAATACTCCAGCTTCCTTTTCTGCACCCCTCAATAGTCACCATTTCACATGAAAAAGGTACTACTTCCTCAAACAAATTTTCCCTCCCTGCAGGAGGGACTTCGACAGCCAAGTTAGGCAAAGGAATACAGTGTTTTGAAGCCCTGGTTTAGTTTTTCCACCTCCCTTGCAAAAAAATATTTTACTTCTATAAAGAGTCTCAATTTATAAAAATAAAGATTATAACTTAGTGCTATGAATGGTATTGGACTGTTAGCTTCCAGGGTTCTCATAATCTATTTATCCATAAAACATGTGTGGAATGAACAGATACAGTACAATATTCCCCCAAACCACCCTCCACCAGTAAATGCCTATCCACTGGCAACTGACCTGGCACTACTCATTCATTTCATGCAGGTCATTCATAATCCATAGATGGCAACTATTTTCAGCCATAACCAACTTGGACACCCTAAAGACAAATGTCTTGATATCCCATACATAAACCCAAATCATCTAGATCTACTAATTCAGAAATTCTAAGTGATTCCACTATTTTTTCTCGCACAGATAAAAAATTTAAATACTGGGTAGCTAATTGGTGCTTGGATTCTGGGCATGTATCTTATGACTATTTAAATGCAAGAGCTCATGAAATTTCAATTAAGAAAATACTGTGGCACCACTTCCCTCATTATGGTAATTGCATGGCATGGTAAAAGAGTGTATTTCTTGTTAAAAAAAAATTTTTTTTAATTATACATACATATATGTGTATTTCAAAGAGTGGGATACACAGTTATCAGAAATTTCCATGAGCCAACCCTCGCTTGCTCCCTTTATTTCCAAACAGGAGAAGCCTCACTACACTCAAAAGTGCCTACTGTTCTTGCACTTATCATTAATGAAATTAAATCTCTATAGAATGTGTTTACTCTGAAATTCCCCTATCCCTCCAAAAAATCCAGTTTTGAATGGTTCCTAAATATAGTTGTGAGAGTTCCAGTAGCTAGTGGAGAGGACCCTTATTCAGAGAGGCAAACTGTGGTAAGATTCTATAAGACAAAGGTGAAAAGCTGAAGTAATCTGCTACACGTCATATTCATACTTACCTGACACATGGCTACACATGAAAGTTGCTATAAAAGCACAAATCATTATATCGTTAGCAGAAAGTATTATATTATTGGCAGAAATTACTCCCACAAGAGGATGTAGTTATTCATTTTCCAAGTTTTTAGGATGGTTCATGGGTGGCAAAAGCACAGTTAAGCAATTAAAGGACTCAGAGCTGAGCTGTATACTTCAGTGATGCTGATTTACTACGGTACATATGCAAGTTGTAACCTCTCTGCTTCATTTGCACCCTCTGTAAAATTGAAATAAATACCTACTTAACTCACAAGGATATTATTAGAATTAAGCATCTCTACAGTGGGTGGAGTAAAAAAAAAAATATCACCCACAAAAATCCTTGCCTCTTGCATTTTTCCTTGACCATCACAGCTGCAACACCACCCTAACTTTATAAGGATTCTGAGCTTTTTCTGATGAAGAGACTATGTTTTTTGAGAATAGGGGGAGGTGAGAGGAGGGAGGTATGCATGCATATGTGTGCACAATACCAGCAGAGTGGGGCCTTGGTCTAGAACTAGGGCTCCACAATGCATCACAACACAAATAAGAGTAAGGCATTTGTGTTAAATGCAAAGTACTGTTACTATCAGCAAGACTAACTGGAGCACTAGTAGCAGAAACCACTTTGTGGGAACGCTCCAGTAGGTTCAGGAACGCCCTTCCAACTGTAGGAGCAGCAGGGCCAAGAAATCTAGCTGGTTTTAAGATGGATCTTAATACATTTATGAAAGGGATTAAATGATGTGGTTGCCTATGATAACAAGGTATAAGATTTGATGACTTAAGAAGTCCCTTCCAGTCTTCTCCAGGCACTGCCTGTGTATTTATCAAAGGACACAAGCTGGGTAAGATCTGTCAAAAGACCAGGGGTCCCCATTAAACTAAAACCCTTTTAAGGGAATGTATTGGGTTAAAAGAGTAGGGGCACTTAAGAGAAGCACACAGCTGATTTTGTGAAGCTGCACAGATTAATTGAAGGGTTGTTAATTAGTCAAACTGAACTCACCAGTCGCCAATCTGACAGTTGTTAGCCAAGAGCCTGGGGTGGACAAAGGGAGGGGCAAATCTAATAGGATAAAGAAAGGTTATCCTGTCAGAGATTTCAGCTGCATGCTTGGGTAGCAACAGGATTCTTTAAATGTGTCTATGCCTGTTTGTGAAAAGGCTAATGCTTTCAAATGAGGCACTGACAAACACTGCCTTGGGAGATACTTCTCCCTCTGTATATCCATCTCAAACGCCATATGGCCAGGTCCCAATGTCCAACTCCACCACACACTGTCAAACATATTTCAGCTCTGATCAAGGATTAAGAACACCACAAAACAACAAAATATTCATAGCCTGTAGAGATATAGCACATCACAGTTCTTATAACACTAATAACCTCTTCCAATTAAAGAACAGTACTGGCAGCCTTAAAGGAAAGTCATCCTGTTCTTAGGAGAAAAGGCACTAAAGCCAAAGTATATGAACCAAATAAAATGGGGAGGGGAGTTTAATGAAGGAGTATAATATTTCCCAAAACTATTAGGGGCTCTCACTACTAGGTCCACGCACATTAAGGCCTGGACTACACTGATATTTTTCTGCACAAGTGTAGCAGTAGCTTTGGCTTTGCATTGATGAAACCTGTAGCATTAGCATGACCCAGCAAAACTTTCCCTGTATTGAAACTAGGATGAATTGTACTGCTGTTGCCAGTCATTTAATACTGGTGGCACCCTATCCATTCTAAAAGCTGGCATCAGTGGAGTTGCACAGAGGCAAAAAGACCTCAGCTGAGAAGCATTAAGCTTCAAAGCATCCTGTTATAGAGGAGAAAACTAAAGCACAAAGTTAAAGTGATATGTACTAAATGAAGTATTCTTGAACACTAGAAAATTGTATGCACTTTTGTTTTGTTTTTTCTTGCTTAGACTACACCCAGAATAAGAGCCCACTGCTTGCTTACAGCTAACAGAATTGCTCTGTTCCCTCAAGGGGTAGCAGTTTTTAATCTGGTGATGAAGGCCCTGGGCTTTAACAATGACTGCTGCAGTGTCTAAGACCACAAATTCATCACTCAAAACAACAGAGCATGTTTTTTGGACATCTCTCCCAGTTCCCTGCTTTAACAGCTGGACCATTCTCCCACCCTTGAATAAAACAGGGTTCTCTCTGTCTTCTAAAGTAGCCACAAAACTATGGATGTTAGTTCACAATATGTAGCAAAAAGAGTTGCCAACAGGTCCGTGAGAAGCAACTAGTATTCACTTTGGATTCAGATTTGGCCGATTCGGGGGACAGTGATTTGATTTGGTGATCTGAATCACTGCCTTGAACTGATTCAGCTGAATCCGATTTGGAGATTCGGCCACCATCAAATCTATGAATTAAACAGGCCTCATCCCCTGCCTGCTCTCCCAGCCCCGTCAATGGCTGCCTCACCCAGCCCCAGCATATTTTTTGTTTTAAAGTCCCATACTCACCCAATGCTGCCAGGTGGAGGGGCAATCCCCGCTGCCCTCCACTGCCCTGTGCTGCCCCCCAGAAGCTCCGACAGCTGCTGAAGCATCTGGTGAGTGCAGGGCTGTTTGGTTTTTTTTGGTTTTTTTTTTTTAAAGAGCTGGGAGGCTGGGGCCGGCCAGCCATTGATGGGGCTGGGAGAATGGGTAGGGGATGGGGGCTTGTGGCAGAGCCCCCCACACAGCATGGGGCAGCAGGCATCTCTCCCCTGCCTGGCAGGAGCCAGTGAGTGTGAGACTTTTTTTAGGGGATGGGGCCTGACAGGGGTTCCCCCATTTCCCCCCCCCAACCCACCCCCATTCCCTACTTACCGACATGGAGTCCGGGTCCAGATCCCTGCGGTGGTGAGTGGGGACTGCCCTAATCTCCAAATCTCTCTGAAGCTCTCTGAATTGATTCAGAGAGCTTTGAATTGATTCGGACCCTTTTATTCTCCTGATTTGATTCGGAGATTTGGCCAATGAATCGGGCAAAAAAATCTCCAAATCTAATCAACACCTGAAGCTTCACACAGCCCTAGTTACCAATAGATTGCAAATAGCTGGAAAACTTTAAAACAAGAATGCCTAGTAATAGCAATGTTAGAATTTCAAGACACTTCTCTCCAGAAAAATTACACTCAAAGTCCATCTTTTTAAAATCACGCACTATTGTATTTGAGAGAAAAAAGTGGATCACTGCCCATTTGAACTGCTCCAGCTGCAATTCTTGAAGACCAGCTGTACAAACATAACAACAGTAGATGCTTATCTAGTAAACAAAGTTAAAGCCATTCAGCCTTGTGCAGTCAAGAGCAAATCTTGTGCAGTATCTGTAAGTGGTAACCCTATATCACTTTCTATCATTTTGAAGCAATCTACTAGACTCTAGATTTATTCATTCTACCAGTAAATTTACCTGGCTTTCTTGCATTCATTTACTTTGCCCATAATGGCTTCCATTTAAAACAATCCAAGTGTTTTAATAAGAGTTACGAGAGATCAGTCTTAGTTTCGCCCATAATCAATAGTTAACATCTAATTTGATTACTGAAAGTATGAAACCTTACACAGATTTAGGAAAGGAAATGTGGAATACTATGCTCTGGTGAAACTTCAAGGAAAATTTGGGTAGGTAGAATGTAAATACCGGAACTGGAATAACTTGAAGTTGACTCCTTTACTCTTACAAAATCTTGGGGCCTTTAGTTAATCACAAGTGTATAACACTTCAGTCTTCTGTCATATTAAAAAGGCAGTAGTTAACCAAATAACTGAATGGGGCGTGATCTTGGTACTATAGAGTGGTGAGGGTCACAGAAGGCTTAGAAGAAAGGCATGGAAGGGGTAAGCTGAAATCCTTGAAGGAACAAGGATTTGGAGGATGCAGGACCTGGCTACTTTGTACAGATCACATTATGGATTCCCAAGCTCAAAGACAGATAAGGATATGGGAGGGTGGAAAGCCAGGAAACATAAAAGCTCTACTAAATCAGGGACTGTGGTATTCAGTTAGCCATCCCTGGTGTTGAATTAAGCAGTCCAGTGCATCTGGGAGTCCCAGTTAACATTTCCTATCCAAGTACTTAGTGCCAAATCAATACCTCCACACATCGCTGCCTTTGGA
>NW_005842135.1:78208-87820 GCF_000455745.1 Alligator sinensis | reverse complement strand
AAGAGCGGATGACCTCAGGAGCCATCCAGGCATATGTCCCAGCAGCACTCATTTTGGTGGTTTTATGCCATTCTCTGGCCAGGCCGAAATCAGTGATCTTCAGTATCTTGTTGCTCAGATCTCCATTTTCCACCTTCTCAAGTATCAATACTAGAGGAGAGGGGGGGGAAAAAAGTGAAAGGCATGCATCATGTGGCTAGGATTTATTCAAAAAAGAAGGAAAAAAAAAGTCTTCCTGCCAAGAGAAGCCATTTCCCAACTTTAAATCTTGCCTTGACTTTCAGCCTGTCACTCAACACATTATCATCATGATTTTTAAGAGGTCTTGAATTGCTCTATTAATCTGTTGAGGAATGAACAGCTGTCTTCTTACTAATAAACAGTCAATGTAGCCAAAATATGAAAACAAGGATGTTAGACATGGAAAGGGCTCCAACCTGAAATACTTTTTTATTCAGTTTATTCTGGCTCAGTTTTTATTCAGACCTTAAGTAAACTCTCATGTAGATAGATCTACTGTTCTATCTGATCAAAACTGAACAAAAACTTCAGAAAGGACCTATAGCACAAGTCAGAATAATCAGTTAGTGTCTAATATTCACTTCTGAGGTGCTAGAGATGCAGGGACCTTGATTTTTTTTAAACTTCTATTTAAGCTACCCAAGGAACAAGTAAACTCAGCATAACAGTTTAGTATAGTATGTTCTGTAGCATTGTTCGACAAAACAATCCTCTGAGGAAGGGGAGTGAACCACTGTAGCTTCTAGAAATCCAGAGAAAGGGTAGGTGTGATACGCACCATCTTAATTAATCTTTTCTAAGTAAACCAATTATTGCACCTTTATTGAATGGGTTAGAAAAATTTCTTATCAGAGATGCCCATAAATGTGGATACATGATTATAATTAATATGCTGGAGTGGAAGTCTTATACATTCTGATATTAAGGTTAAGATTTTCAAATGTGACTAGTGATCAGAGCTGCTTCAATATTTTAGATGCCCAATTTGAAATATTTTAGAGAAAGATATTTTACTTTAGAGAAAACTGGTGCTTGGCACTTTCTCAAAACTCAGGCCCTTTAAATGTTCTTTTATTGGGAGCCTCAAGCTTTTAAAATTAATAGTCACAGTTTGGCTGAGTAGATATGCTACATCTAATGCACCACAGTGGAGTGCCAGGATGGGACAAAGGTAAAGACAGAAACAACAGGACTGCAACCAGTTACCACTTCAAGTGCACTACACTAGGGTAAAGCTGTAATACAATTACATAATCAAGTTGAACCACCATATATCTCAAGTCCATTTTCACCATTAGCTCTGGGTAGGGCCTACCATATTCTATAGAATTTGATACCGATTCCGTCTTTTACATGAAACTCTGCTACAGAATCTTAAGGTTTTTATTTATAATGCTGGCAAATAAAATCTTAAAACCAACTGACTGTAAATCAATGCACTGCCTTTTCAAGTCTGCAGATACCTCAAAATAATACCTTAACAAGTTTGAACCACTCTATTCATCTCAGCAAGTTAACTCCGAAATTCAAAGATAACAAACTTAACTGACAATATTAAATGTGTCACTGTTAATCAGTTTAATGCAAAAATCCAGCTAAAGTGGTCAACCTACAATTTGAAACCAACTTCCATGACCTCTTAGGTGCCAATCCTAAGAGCCAAACCCTTCTTTTTTTCTGGCAACATTTGAGCTGTGATTAGGCATCAGTGGCAATATAGATAGATACCATTTGAAAATGGAAAGTTTGTGAATGGTAAAAGCTAATCCAGATTTAATATTGAATATGACGGGGACTGTATTGACTATATTATTTATTTACACAATTATTTTAAAGCATTTTGATTTGTATTTTAAACTAAGCTGCCAAAGTTTCTACTCGATTACAAAGGCAGTAAAAGAAAAAAAGGGTTGCTGCTAAAGAATTATGCTCAGCTTGCTACAATATACAAGAATCCTTGTCTGAGCTCTCTTGCTCTGCTACTACTGCTGTCATTTACATCAGCGCTAAACAGATGCCAAACACTTCTACTCTGCCTTGGTAGCATCTTAACAGCCCCTTTGTGTTGGTGCAAATGACATAAGAGAGAACAATGGAAGATAAGGCAAAAGTATGCTGCTAGTCACAAAGTTGCTGTATTTGCAGGGGGCAAGAGGCTAAGGCCTCTTTTTTTGGTCATTCAAAAAAAAATGAATCAAGAAAAACAAATCTGCATTTTCAGTCTGTCCAGCAGTGAATCATACCATACTGTAGCAGATAGTGGTAAGGTATGAGCATCGGCAGATTAAGGATTTTGACATCTTTCTCCAGTTAAAAAGAAACTAGAGACTTTACTAATAACCTAAGTGCCTAAGACTATATCATTCAATTTAAGATCAAAGAAAAATAAATATAACTTAATTGGAACTTAATTTGCTATATCATGTATTATGTATACAAACACAATACTAGACAAAAATAATCAAAATATGTTGTTTCATTAGTATAATCAGTAGAATAAAATGTATATTCATTTTCAGATTCATAAAACAAAATCTAGCCTTCCTAAGCATCTTGAAAATGCATCCAGTGCGTCACTGAAAGTTACTTCCACAGTTGAGTTAATGTTTTTAGCTAAACTTAAAATCAGTCTGCAGAGAACTGAAATAGGAGCTAGATTACCAGAAGCAGCTAAGAAACAGCAGGATTGCAGAAGAAAGGGAAGTTTGATTAATGGAATATCAAAACCACCTGTGGAATGAAGGGTTTTGAAGGAATCGGGTAGTTCAGTGCTTTTAGACCGTGTTCCATGGATCCCTGGGGTTCCACGACAGATCATCAGGGGCTCCATAAAGAGGTTAAAGTGAACTGGGAGGCAGTGCGCTGCCATTCCTGGACTGGGATGCCTGGCTCCATGTCAGCACACACAGCCCATGGAGCCACTGTAGGGGTTCCACAGCAGAAGAAGAGATAAGAGACCATTCTGTGACTTCAGGAAGTTTGAAAACCACTGAGGTAGATTACAACGAGCCATGAAGTCAACTAACTCACTCACTGCTGCCTGAATAGAAATGTTATTGCCGTCAGGCAGTTGCATTTAAACTTTGAGGGGATTAGGAATCAAAGGGTGGTACAATTGAACAATCTCCCACCCCTGATCCATTCTTGAGTATGAAAATATTGTTATTACACATCTATATTTATTCATTATTAGGGCCATCAAACGATTAGTTGCACAATTTAAAAAATAAGTCGCAATTAATCATGATTTTAATCACATAGCTAAAAACTCACAATTCTGTGCAGAAAACTCAAAATTATGCTTTTGTACGGTTGGGAGGTAGGTGTGGTGCGTGAGTGTATGTGGGGGGGATTTATGAAGATGGGGGGGGGGGCTGTGGGTGCTTGTGTGGGGTGCTGTGGCTTGGGAGCGAGGGACACATACACACACACACACACACAGAGCAGGTAAGTCTGTGGAGGGGAAGGGGCAGATGCTGGGGTGAATGGGACCCTGGGGCTGGTGCAGGTTGTGGGACGGAGCTATGGGTGGGTGGTCCAAGGGTGCGGGGGCTCCCCATGGCTGTGTGCATCCCTGGGGTAGGCATGGGGGGCATATACCTTCTGGATTTGTGCACGGGGTGGAGGCAGGCTGCCTGCTCCGGGCTGAGGCTCTGAGCCCTGCTGCCTTTTCCCCGGGAGCCATGTGACACCATGTTGTACCTCCCACCACCAGGCAGGCAGGCAAGGGACACATGGCACAGCCAGCGTGCAGCTCCTGGGGCAAAGGCAGAAGGGCACAGAGTCCCAGCCTGCAGCAGGCAGTCCACCTCTGCCCCATGCACAAACCCAGGGGGTACATGCCCTCCCATGCCTCCCCCAGGGGTGCACACAGCAGAGGGGAGTCCTCCCTGCCCCGCACAAGCCACCTGCAGGTCTATCTCCCGACCCACCACGGCCCCCCATTCACCCCAGTGCCTGCCCCTGCTCCATTCCCTCCCTCACTGTGGGGGCCTCAATCTAACCCCACCCCCGACCTCTTCCATTCCCCCTACCCTTTCCCCTCCACAGACTTACCAGCGCAGCGGTGTTCTACATACAGCGTGCAGCCTGTGCGGGGGGGGGGGGGGGGGTCCGTCCACCCCTCTCCTCCTGCTGCAGCCAGTTGGTGCCCGCACCTGGGCTGCTCTGCAGTACTCTGCATTGCCACTGCTGGCCTGCTGGGCAGCCCAGAGGTGGCAGAGTGGAGCTCCAAAACCACATGCGCAATGAACACATTAAAAAACATTAATGCAAGAACCAATGAATGTGTTCATTGTGAATGTTAACTGTGATCATCTGACAGCCCTATTAATTATTAATATTTATTAATTTGTTTATATTGGTTCCTAAGAAAGTTAGGTCTGTATTGTCAAAAAGGATAGCAGGAGAGAGAGAATTAAGTACAAGCAAATAATCACTCAAATAGGATAATTCCACAACTAATTGTAGCCATATTAAAGAAAGAAGCACAACTTCTGATGATGCCTAGTTTATAACTGCAGTATGTATTTGGAGCAAGGTCATTATAAGCAGGTGTGTTAAAAAAGGGGGTGGGGGGGCAGGTAAGACCAATGCTGAGCTGACTGAAAATTAGATCTCTTCAGGGGCATACCCAGAAGGGGTGCAGTGATGCAGTCTTACCCCTTTTGACTGTGTTGCACAAGTTTTGGGCACAGGAGGGGTCTGCCCAGAGGGTGATTGCTACTGAAGCCACTTATCTCCTCCTCTCCCCTGCTGACGAATTCAACGGGAATGGGAAGCAATGGTGAACAGTAGCAGTGTTTACCACCTGGGCCCAAGTTGCTTGACAGCAGGGGCTCCAGCCAGACCCAGCCCCAATCAGCTGGGGAGCCAAAAGCTCACTGCTCATGAAGAGCTCTGGCAGAAACCTGCAAAGAGCTCAGAGTTCACTGTACATGTACAGCCCAGCCTAAGTGCAGAGGATGCAATCTCTTGCCCCATCCCTCGATATGTCAATTGATTTCTCTCTTGGCAAAGGGCAAATTCTCACTTATAGAACTTATTCAGCTAAATGAAAGTCATATTTTTGGTCGATCATTTCTTCTGTGTGCTTTAGACTCCCTTCATGTGTGTGGGACTGGTTTGCAATGGGATAAGTATACTTTTCCATCTCACCTATATCCGAATTGCAGATTGTGTAGGGACCAAGGATGAAGCCACAAATGAAGAACAGGCTCAGTGGGACAGAAACTACCATATATTGCTTCTGTATTTCTTATTAGCTAACAGCATGGTACAGAGTAGAACATCACGGTTACGGGCTTTTCAAAAGTTTTTTTCCTTCAGGCATAAATTCAAATTCATTTTGTAATGGCACATTCTCCAGAAATTGTGGTCAGCTCCTGAGTGGGGAACCAAGATAATCCTAGTAATGAGAGGTAAATTTTCAGGCTGCTGCCTACGTCATGCCTTTTCTGAAGATAGGAAGAAGTTTCTTTCATATTCTGCAAAGGTTCAAGAAGTGTTGCGTGCTAGAGGGCTATTTGTTTGGAAAGAAAGAAAGAAAGAAAGAAAGAAAAAAGTTCTGAATTAAAACAAAGACAAACTTGCAATTTCCCATGAAAGAAAGTCTTTAAATACTGATTCAGAAAAATCAGTGTTTTGTTTTGACATTGTACTTTTGTTCATTTTGACAAGATTTTTCATTAAATGAAAATTATTTAAATTATATATATTATTGTAATGAAGTCGAAACAAAAAAAATGGCTTTTTCCTAAAAACGTCATGAAGTCAGACATCCCACAAAGCACTTCAATTTCAATTAAATTGATTGTGATGGAATATGGCTCTGTCAAAGATCTTTTTGATCAGTTCTATTTGCAGGTAGTCAGAGCTAAGGAATAAACTCCAACGAGTCACTTACTAATGTTGCCAATGCTCCACTTCCCTCCTGATTCCAGCAAGTAGGAGGAGGCTCTGAAGGCTTAATAAAGTGCTGCTCCACCCCTCTGTCTCACCTAGGGTTTCACTGAAAGCAAAGATTTGCAACTGAACAGCAGTGAAATGTCCTTTCTCAAACTCTGTTGATGGGCATGGAGCAAAGCTAGCTAGTGTGGAACTAAATGTTCAATTTGTCCTGCTGAGGTTGGAAACACATATCACTGAAGTCACCATTAGTAGTAGTAGTAGCAGTAGCAGCAGTGACTGAGGCATTCCCAAGAAATTGTGGTAAAGATGTTTCTCCTTGGTATCCGCAGGCAGTGCTTCTCTTTCAGCTAACCTAAATTGTGGTAACAAAAGCAAACAGCTTACCACCCGAATTATCATTACCAGTGGAAAAAAGATCTCAAAGATGCATCCACAGATCTCTTATGGATCCTCACAAAGAAGCAAGTGCATTTCAGGACATCTGTCTGGGTTAATTTTTCATGGGAGCCACCATTCCCTCAGGAAACAGTCAAAACAGTCTAACTTAACTAGAAATTTGCATCCAGTTATATGTGGGCTTTAAAAAACAGGAGTAAAGTGCAATTTTGAAACAGAAAAAAACACATTATTTTGTTAAGCAATATTGTAAACCTCTGCAAAAGAACTTAATGATCCCTTGCTGCAAGCTGCAAGCAGAACAATGGGCAGGCTCTTTACAAAGAGGATCACATTCCTGTCTTAGTCACCTCTATAGCCACAAGGGAGAAGTGGGCATCATTGTCCGGATATAGAACCCATTCAGCCTGGAAGTCATCTTAATCCTGTTGCTTAGTTTGCAGAGGATTCGGAAAGTTACCTCAATTTGAGTCTAACAAAAAAAAATCAGTACTGAGACTTTTTATGTTCAAGTAGTTTTCTTTTTTTCACATAGAAAAGATAATGAAATGCCAGAATAAATGCAAGAGAGAAGGACAATGTAAAATCTGGACTTATGCTCAAATCTCCAATTCCTGTTTCCATTTCCACATACAAGTCACTATATGACACTTTCCTTCCTCCCTAGGATTGCTCAGCTTCATGTTCCTACAGGCCAAATCTAAATCACCAAATTTTACAAAGTAAAGTAACCCTGCATCCCTTCACAGGCCGTCTTCAGCCTATTTAGCAAATTTAGTACAGAAAGACTGACCCTACCTTCAATTAGCTTATGATGCCAGTGTCCATAGCCCACCCACGTTGCCCTTCATCCTTGGAAGGAGCTCCCTGTAGACATCCATAATACTAACTCTTCTCCTTTACTGTGTTGTGTACAAACAATTTAACAGAGTGCTAGTATATATACTACAACCACTACCTATAATCCTGACCAATACTGTCTCATGGTTTCTTTGTTTTCCTTTATCAATACCTACATGCTCTCTGTTATCTGATACATTGATTTTAAGCTGCCTTCAGAAGGGACCATCTTTTTGTTCTGTGTTTAAACTGCCTAACGCAATTTGGTTCTAGCCTATACTGAGGTCCAGTTGCATAACGACGAATGGGCAACCAGGGCACCCACTGCAAGTGTCCACTTGGAGTGAGAGAGGGAGGGCAAGAACAGCAGCTATCACTGCCAGGCCAGCTGGTGCAGCCACAGCTGCAGCATCCAGCCCAGCTCCTGCCACCATCACTGCTGCCCAGGGTGCAGACTCTGGCTGTTATGCCTCAGTTAAGCTCCCTAGGCAACAGGACAATACAAATGAGCAACAATTTGCCTAACCCAGGTCACTTATAGTCCACAAAGCTGTTATAAATCAATCTTTCCATCATTTTATAGCACTGTACAGTACACTCAGAACAGAATCAAGAACAAGGAGGTGATTTCAGTAAAATACGAGACAAAAAGCTTCTAAGCCTTCCCAGAAATGGTTATTTTCTTAAGTGTTGTCTAATAAAACCTAGACTGGGAACACTCAAATAGGGCAAATGCACCCACCCACCCATTACAAATATGAACAACCTATTAACAGGAAATTTGTCCCCTGCCAGACTATTAATTCAACAGACCAGGATGAAAACTAGACATAGGAAAAGAATGGCAGCATTGAGGTATAAAACTCTTTTACTCTCCCATCTTTAAAGAAAGACCTGGTTGGCAGCCAAGATACTAGGTATAGGTTTCAGGCATTTTGAGAACAGGGAGAGCTGACTCAGCAGAAACATTCAGCATATGTTAGTTATCAGTCACCATCAGCCTGCTTCAGCATAGCCTGGGCATAACCCCTTCTCTTCCCAAGGAGAGATGTCTTGCTTATTAACACTTGCAACAATTCCAGCTCTCTCCATGCAGGCTGCTGTGAAAAAGGAGGTCAAAGGCTTTAGAATATTAAAAGCAAAAGATGAACTGCAGACATGCAGATGTGGATGGTGAGATAGTTTATAGGCTTAAGATTTAATCAAAGTTAAAAGAATATCAAGGCTGCAAAGTCAGTAGGTTTTATGATAAAACATCCTTGTTTTTCAGACATAGGACTGAAAAACCTCAAACAAATTCCGTCGCATGCCACAGCGTAACTAGGAGAGGATGAGCAAGGCAGCTGCCCCAAACACCAACTATAAATGGACCTCAGAATTTCCTATGCTGGGAGTCTTCGCGGTGGCAGGGGAAGCCCTGCACTGCCCCTGCCTGGCTACAGGATCCAAGCAGCATAGTGCTGCACCAAACAATGCATCTGGGGAACAAGGGATTAGTGAAGCAAGCAGAATGGTACTACTCCCCTCTTCTCCCCACCTGCCCCTGGAGTCTTTGCCAAAGCAGGCACAGCTCTGCTTCCAATATGTCCGTAATGGGAGGGGGTTCAGTGAGCTCAACCTCTGGTTGCGCGCAATATACCCACATGCACAAGGTTCATCAGCTGGGTTTGAATATATTGGTTCATAGGGGAGAACTCTACTGCTTAAAGTGAGCAATTGATGCTGTACTAAGTTACTATTTTGTACATAAACTTCCACTAGATGTCAACAAGACAAGCACATCACCAGTGGGCACCACAACTTTTTACCAACAGCAAAGGAACAAGACTCACGACCCCAAAGTTCTATTTTGGATTCTGGAAGGAACATACTCTGCAGGAGAAAAAGCCTTTTACTCCCGTTTCCACTGAGCTTCCACTTCAACCCAACTGTGTCCCATCATCCCCATTCCCTTATTCAAATCCCAAATTCCTCACCTAGTCCCAATCTCCATCCCCACAACTCCTATTTCCAATCACCATCCCCATCTGCTTATCAAACTTCCTGTTATGCATGCAATCAACCTCCTCCAGCCTCCACAACGCAGTTTTCCACCCCTCCTGCCCAGGTCTTAATCTAATCCCAGTCCTCTCACCACTCATCCTTTGTTCCAAATTGATTCCCACCAAACCTCCTGGGCTAATTAAGTCAGTATTAGGAGGCAGGCAGCTTTCCTTTCCATGTCATCTGGAAGCCAACAGGAACAATAAGGCACAAGGAATGCTCCCTACTCTCAGCTCCCTTGTTCACCTGCACTGGAGCCAGAAACAAAAGCTTGCGAGCAAAGACCTTCTTATTCCCTGCAGATCTAGGATAGAGCGTGCACAGTTGCTCTGTGTGAATGGTGGATAAACAATCCATTCAGTGCATGGGAACACTAAGGCAGTGGTTTTCCAACTTCCTAAA
>NW_005842135.1:69821-78198 GCF_000455745.1 Alligator sinensis | reverse complement strand
TCCTGAAAGACTGATACAGAGCCAGGCATCTGGGGGTCCCACAATGGCAGGATTCTGGTTCCTGGCCCACTCCACCATTATCACCAATCTCTTTGTAGAGTCCCTGATGATCTGTCATGAAACCCTAGGATGCCACAGAACAGTTTGAACACTACAGTTCTAAGGGACTGGTGAACAGACTGATCCTGCAGAGAAATTAGCCATCAGAAACTCTTATGTTTTGTAAATAACTTTATTGTAACCCTCCAGGGCACAAATATTTACTAAGTGAAATCTATGGAAGAAAGAATTAAAACCAAAACCAATTTGATGCTCTTGTACTGTAAAAAAGAAAGAAAGAAAGCAAAAAAAAGGCAAATGCTGCTTAATATATATATATAGGTTCCTTTTCCAATTATATCATATTTTCTGCTTGATCCATCTCCTTACCTTTATTTTCATTTTCCATATTAATGATCAGAATAGCTTTACAGTGTTATCAGACCCTTCCATACAAGCATGGAAACATCAACCATTACAAAAATGTTTTGATTCAGTACTGGTAAGCCTAAATGGCAATAGGAAACAACAACTGTCAAAGCTACTTGTTGGCCCAGCATCTCACCTAGTGACTTAGAAAGTTAAATCTAATGACACTGTAACAGGGACTCAGACAAGAGCCCTGTTATTTAGAAAATTGGGTCAAGCTGACCTGACAGTGAGCCCAGCCAGGTGGGGGGAGTAGCACACCTGGGACATGACGAGGGTGATTAGCCTGCTGAATGAGGCATAAAATCTGCGGCGGGAGACAGACTGATTGCCTTCGGGGCACCAGAAGAAGAAATAAGGAGGGATGGAGTTCTGGAGAGAAAGAAGACTTGCCGGTGATCTGGACGGACTCCAGAAGTGAAGCCCTGAGGTACATGGCAAGTTGGTGGTGAAAAGGATCACCTTGCCGAGAATCCTGTCGGATTTTGGACCCCTGAGGGATGCAGCAGGGCAGCAGCAAAAGAGATTCTCTTGCCGGTAAACCCTGCTGTGCCGGTGAGTGTGGGGAAAAGTGGAGACGCCAGGTGGCAGATCCGCCGGGACTTCTAAGAAGAAGGGTTGTTACCCCTTAGTGAAAGAATGGGGGAGATTGAGGTCAACCCCAAGTATGAAATCCAGTGGGATCATGGGATCTGGGAGCAATATAACAGATGGTGAGGGAGAGTAGCTAGAGATTACTCTCAGGGTCATGCACTCACTGAGAATGAAGAATGCAGAGAGTGTATGCCGCTAATGAGAATTAGCGGCGAGGAATCTTTATTAAGTAACTGGTCCAAGTAGTCCCCGATTGTAACTCCGATTACTTTTGCCAATTAAGTAATTGGCAAGGACGTTGTTATCTCACCACTATTAAACTGGAAATAAAACATACACCGTGAGCAATTGACACCAGGGTGGCATTATTTTAACCAAGAACCATGAAAAAGCAGTAACCTCCTTTCTTTTCTCTTTCGTCCAAGTCACGACAGGTGAGTCTAAAGGAGAGATGGGGATAAGAGTAACTATCCCGCTCACAGACACATTTCCATATTTATCAGATCAAGCAAATACAGTTAATTCACAGACTTCCTTAATTAAGGGCCTGTCCATGCCAGCTTCCAAGTATGCTTATAACTTGCTAAGTTCACAAGGAACTGAAGACACTCAATACCACACAGGGGCACACAAAAAAAACAGTTTTGGCCTTACTTACCCACTAATTATTTTAAAGCTAATATCCCATTCCCAGTATTTATTACATTTCAAACTGATAAATAAGTTTGCATGTAACGTGTTAGAGGCAAAGATTTTTCAATGGAAGTAGTAGTACAAGTTTGAAATCTTTTGACCTTCATCTTCTGCTTTTCAGGATGATGCAGTAGTAAATATCATTAGGTATGAATTGTTCTTCTTAGAGATATAATACTTTGTATGCATTCAACTGTAAGCATACACAAACCCCATAAGTAAGATCAGATTTTTCTCGACTAGCAACATCTACTTAAACTGCCATGTGAGAGCATGAAGGTTGGAAGCGGCTATAGCTCACCCTCAGTTCCCTCAATTGAAAGTCCGTGTTGCTGAGGATTTCTAAACACAGGACTGCAGGGCAGGTCATGGGATTAACACTACACCATCTCAAAGAACCATAGCTCCCATAGAGTAACTGTACTTTCTTCTCTAAGCATATATCAATGTGGATTCCAAAGTAGATGAATGACACACAGTGTTCTTCCTTGATGGCTGGAGTACAGAATGCAGTACTGTTGTCCCTAAATCTGGCATCTGACCTGACTCCTATAATTAAGTGCATAATGGATTAATAAAAGTATGATGAGCATATCTTAGCCTGTTACATTTAAGTAGGTGAAATATATTGCCTGTACTCTAGCAGGATTGTGCCTTACATAGTTAGAGAAAGAGGTCTGTCAGCCATCTGACAGAAGGTGGAAATAAGTTATGTGATTCACGTTCAGATTCTTTTCAAAGAGAGCTTGCTCTTTAGAAGCACCAGATGTGAGAAAAAAGGCTCTCCCCCCACGAATAAAATGCTGAATACTTTTAATGTTTAAACAAGGCTCTAGAGCAGGTGTGCTCAACCCCAGTCTGTGGGCCACATCTGACCCACAGCACCATGTCATGTGCCCTTGGGACTCTCCCTGGGTCCAGAAAGTTGGTGATGGGGGACTGACAGCACCACTTCCCTGCTGCCAAGGTTCCAGACCTGGGCTGTGTGTGCTGGATCAGGTGCCTGATCCCAAGGCCCAATCTTGGCACGTGCAGGCAGCACCAGGCCCAAGGCTCAATCCCAGTGTGGGGGGCCAGTGTCAAGCTCCAGGGCCTGATCCTAGTACATGGAGTTCTATCTGGCGATACTCGTGGCCCACAAGGCCAAAAGACTGAGCACTATTGTTTGAGAGAGATTCAGAAAATGGAAAAAAAGAGCCTTCACTATTGAACGTAATTTCAGAAAACTTAGCAAGGTAATTAATTAGTTTGGGTGGAATTCTAAAACCACCGATCACCTTAGGCCAAAATATCTGGTATATTTCATAATTTCCTTGTCCATGAAGAAAACTGTGCAAGATAGTTCTGCCTTAACTGCTTAGAGCTCACCAACTGCCCATGATGATGTCATGATCACAAGAAAAGTCAACTTGCTTGTGAAGCAGTGTACTGAACACACTGACATTCATTCAGAAAAAGATTTTTGAGTTTTATAAGGATGACTTTAAGTCCTATATGATACTGCAGCAAAGTTGACTTTAAAGAAAGTTATGGTTTAAATCCTGCTCCTGAAAATGTGGGTTTAGCCTTAGATTTCCAGTACTAGAACTTCCACGGGATCAATATTTTTTGAAGTTTCTAAAACCCAGGCCCTTTTCTATTTGAAGGAATCAAATTCCTGCTCTATGTAAGAACTGCCTGTCCCTGTAGGAAGCAAATCTCATTTTGCTCAGCCATCCAGAATCCAGGCCATCAAATTCAGGGATTATTGGCCTCAGTATTTTAGGGTGGTTTGTGAGACCATGCTCAGGCAGGTCAAAAGATGCATAGAGGCTTCTGAGGAATCTGTAATGGATCTGATAGCCAGAGTCACTCCAGCCAGTACTGCACTGTCTTAAGGATCAAGGTCTTACCCTGTCACATCATGAATACTATATTTCCTTGAATATGGGACAAGTTTCCCCCCCCACCCTCAACTGGCATGGAGAATAAAAGGCCCCTTATCTTATAACTGCATACAAAGAAATCTCACTAAATACACTGTCTATCATTAAACTGTTGCCAAAAGCAGCATGTACTCAGTAATGGAAACCAATTATGAAGCTGATTAAATACAACCAACGCTGAGCATGACTATAAGACACATTGCCCACATAGGTTCCTATCAGCATGTTTGCCCAATCACAAGAATGGTTTAGTATAACCCATCTCAATAAGACACATGGTAGTGCCCATTAAGTGCAGTCACCCACAGCAGCAACTCTTTCTCAAGTCATGGTGAACCACAATACTGCATACTTTTTTATTTCCTCTTCACTCCCACAGTTGAGCTATGCCTTTCTTTCGCATTTCCAATAATTTGTTTCTTCACCAGCCTTTATTGCAAGGCAAACATCAAGAAACAAGGCCCCAAACAGTTCACCCAGAATCCCTCCATCACCTCCGCTCTCAGCCTGCCACATAAAATTAGTGTGGCCCTACTCTCAAGAGGTGAAGCCATATCAAGCTGCCCTGCACCTCATCTACATATAAACCTTGGAAAATCCCAGAACTTGTGACAAGAACACCAGGTTCCAGTCATGAGTGAGGGCTAATTAGTATTACCATGTGGATCCTCTTAGGGGGTGCGGGAGGGGTTATCTGGAGTACACACTTGTACTGAGCAGTGCTGAGCTGTGGGGTCACCATGGCTTGAAATGCTGTTGCCTCTGGTGAGTCCCAGCCTAACGATGTGGTAAATTGAACTAATATCATGCATATTTTGTACTATGGATAAGCAGGTGCCAAAGTGCTGCTCAAAAGTGTGTTTATGGAGTACCTGTGGTAACACTGGCAGCAGTTTCAAAAAAAGAAAGAAAGAAAAAAGGTAATGCATCAATTTTGGATAAACTAAATGCATGGGTACTATAAGCAAATTACTAGAGCCATGCTTAATTTCAAGGCTATTGTTTTCAAATTTGCTCCTCACTTCTACGTGCTTAGGAAGAGCAGGGTCTGACCATAAAGAAAGTGGGGGAAGGGCTGCCAGAGGAAAGAGTTGGGGAGGAGAGGAAAAGGGCTACCTGACACCACAGATTTAGTTTCCTTACTGTAGCAGTGGGAAGGGGACAAATTCAAGGCAAACCTCCAATAATTAGATACTATACCTAGAAAATTATAGCAAATTTATACATTTTCCATATCTAGAATCTAATTAGCGTTGGGTTGTCTTATAATCAGGGTCATCTTCTAGTTGAGTAAACATGGTATTATACTGGGGGACTGGGGATGGGTAGGCAAGAGTACAGAAATATAGAGAATACTGAAGAAAGGTACTCAGCAGAGGGCTCATGCCTCCCTTAAAGCAGAAATTCAGTATGTGGCACTGTCCCATGTCAAGCAAGTTTATAGGATGACTCCCCTGCTAATGGGATATTGGATCTAGGGTGGACTACCCACAATGACTACTATATTTCTGTTTGGAAAGTGCACTAGATTATTTTAATTCCTAAAAAGCAAAGCAAAGTCAAACCAGTCATGTCCCCATTTCTAGAATTTGGTGTGTTCCAGGCAAAGAAATAGATGATCCACACACCCTTGTTTGTTTATAACACACATTGGCAATGTCCACTAGTCAAGATTCGCACCTCAGACTTCTACAGAGTAAGCAGGAATGTTATGAAGTTGCTTGGTTCAAGACTGTTCACGTGTAGCATCATGATCATAGTGTTTGCAGATCACATGCCTTGCATTTGAATGTGGTTCAGGTAGGCACTTCAGCCTGTTCCTGGTATGTTTCTGATAAGAATCACTGTAAAAGAGAATGTCCACTGCCTCTCACACTCATTCGATCTAGCCACCAAGTGAGCTCTCAAGACCCAGGGCAAGACTGTAATCCATTGACTCATAATGCCTAGATGGAGAGTGCACTGGCCCCAGCAACCAATACTGAGAAATCTGTCAGCAAGATCTAGTGAACAGCATGTATGTACATCCAACATGTAGTCTAATAGCACCAGACAAGTACATATTCCTCCATCTTGTATGTAGGCCATATACCAAACTGAAGAGATTGAAACTTGTCCTCTGGCAGGTAAGATCTTCCTGATGACTACAAGAAAAAAGTTATCAGACTTTACAAGAAGTCCTAGTTGGGAAAACAGAGAAAGAAAATGTGATCAAAAGCTGCTTCAGTACTTCCTATTGAGACACACCTCAGATCTACCAGACAGTTATTCAGGTACAAGTCAACATGGATTAGATGTCCAACCATCATTTGCTGGCAACCTGGTTAACTCTTAGTACCAAGGAAAATATAAAAGTATGCAACCTTGTATTGGGAATGACTGGTATCTACCCTATTTTGCAGGCTCTTTCTATGAGCCAGACAGAATACAGAAGAAGCCACAAGCCAGTGTTGCATTTGCAGAGATGAAATTATTTAAGTACACATTTGTTGAACGTCCTCAGTTCTGGTTAGGATAAAGACCCTCTCTTTTCTTTTTTAAAAGGATGAAGTATTTGGAGCTTTCTGTATATACCCGAGGAACCTTCTCCATGTCTTGTGGATGAAGCAACAAGGTCACTTCTGTAATATGAGAAGAGCCCATGACAAAGGATGGGGAAAAGAGGGAGGCATAGGATAAAGGGAGGAACTAGACAAGGCAATAATATCCATTTGTCTAATGGTAAAGTATGTAATGTGTGGGGGAAATGGACAAGGGTCTGGTGCAGGTCAACCATCTTATCCAACCTGCTACTGTGTCAAAGGAGCACACTATATTACCAGGGAAGAGGGCAGCTGTCGTACTTATTTCTTATATACTTTTGGTATAATATACCATATGTATAAAGTAGACTGACAGCATGTATTGTCTCAGTTTATGCTAAGGATGGCAAGGCTTATGATAGCAAAGGATAGATGTAAATCCTCAGAGCACATGAGTTCGTTAGTCATCTGGTAAATGTAAGGTACTTCCAGTCCTCTCATTAAGCCCCAAGGGGAAAGTCCTTAAAAGGTATCTCTCTGGATGCCCTATTCTTGGACCTATAGTACTCAACATTTCCATTTCAGCCTGCAAGTTTCTCTTGGTCACCATCTAGAAGTCTTTAGTTATGTTCCCGAGTCCTTCTTTGCTGCCATGAGAGAACTGAACAACTCTATTCTGCAACAAAGTCATACTCAGTTGGAAGGGTCTGGCAGTTAGCCAGTACAGATGTAGTAGAAATGCCAAGGGAACTTCTTCACAATGGGTCCATCCATCTAGGGTCGTCTCGGACTTCAACTTCCCTTGTACACTCAAGACAAGTAAGTAGCCAAGTCCTATGGCTGTGCATAGTAGAGGTTAAGCTCCAATTTCCAGAGTGCATTTTATTTTGGTCTGTTTACATGCATAGTGCCAAACTAAAAAATACAGCAGAAACAATTAAACAACAAAAAACAAAACCCTTGGAAAACAATATCTTGCAGAACATACCATGCACCTTCAAACACATTTTCCAGTTGGTGTTACTATGGCCACTATCTGCCTCAGTTTTCACAAATCTGGTAACCCCTTGTTACTGGGCAGCACTAGAAGTTAAAAAGGTGTCAAATAATTTGAGGAGCTTTTCTGAGATGATCAAAGTGTCAGAGTTTCAGCATAAGAAGTTTCTGGAAAAAAGTTTAAAAGTCAACCAGTCCTAGTACTAATTTTGAAGATAATACTTCATATCTGGCAAGGAGGAGGGAAGCCAAAGTGCTGATAATGTAGCTCCAGGTTCCACTCCTTTGGTTTTTTTGGCTTTGGTGTTCCTACCAGGAAGGCTGCTAAAGAGAAACAGTAGACCTGGTAGAAGTCAATTTCTCAATGCCAAGCAAATGCAACCTCCCACAAAGAGCCCACAGATCCCATACATGTACTAGTGTGTACCCGCCTCCGCTCTAGTAGGTGTTCCCACGCCGCCTTCGCCCGAGCCCTAGATCTTGCGGGCCCCTGGGCTTACGGGTGGACCCCGGAGGCTGCCCCTGGGGAAGTCAGGAGGACCCCTGAACTCGCCTGCCACGACTTTGAATGTAACTTCAGTGGGGGGTCCTTCCATGGGGTAGCTCCTAGAGTTGGCACGGTCCCCTGCGGGTAGTCTTGGGGCTCCGTCCTCCCCTACACCCCGGCCACTCACCTCCCCAACACCCCAGCTCTGCCTCTCCTTGGCTTCCACGGTGTCCTGGGCCTGCCGCTGTCTTACCCCCAACCTGCCAAGCGTCCGTAAAGGTCCTCGGCAACAGTGGGGGGTCCTTCCATGGGGTAGCTCCTAGAGTTGGCACGGTCCCCTGCGGGTAGTCTTGGGGCTCCGTCCTCCCCTACACCCCGGCCACTCACCTCCCCAACACCCCAGCTCTGCCTCTCCTTGGCTTCCACGGTGTCCTGGGCCTGCCGCTGTCTTACCCCCAACCTGCCAAGCGTCCGTAAAGGTCCTCGGCAAAATGGGCCGTCTGCCGGGGTTGCCAGCCCAGACCTTCTGCCTCGGCTCCTTCTTTAACCCGGCTACTGGTTTCTTCACCGGCTCTGCTGCTTATGAAGCGGCCGGTTCCTTCACCGGCTCTGCTGCCTGAAATGCGGCCGGCTCCCTCACTGGCCCTTCTGACCACAGTGCAGCCGGCTCCTCCACCGGCTCTGCTGCTCCG
>NW_005842135.1:69292-69705 GCF_000455745.1 Alligator sinensis | reverse complement strand
TGCCTGCAGCGTAGTCAATTTCTTCCCTGGCCCCGCTGCTCCCAACGCTGCCGGTTCCTCCACTGGCTCTGCTGCTTGCAGTGTCATCAATTTCACCCCCGGCTCTGCTGCTCCAGACACTGCCAGTGCCTCCACTGGCTCCGCTGCTTGCAGCGTCGTCCATTTCACCCCCCGGCCCCTGCGCCCCCCGCCCCCGCCGGCTCCTCCACCGGCTCTGTCGCCTATAACGCAGCCGGCTCCTTCACCGGTTCTGCTGACAGCGTCGGAGCCAGTTCCACCGCCAGCACGGCTGCTGGTTGTGCTGCCGGCTTTCTCGGAGCCTGCTCTGGCTCCACCCCTTGCACTCGCTGCAGCTGGGTGCAGAGGCTGATCTGCTCCCCGCAGGGGCTCACTCCCCTTGTCTCTCCTCATCA
>NW_005842135.1:54426-69282 GCF_000455745.1 Alligator sinensis | reverse complement strand
GGGGCTGCTTTTTGTTTGTTCCGGGAGGCGTCCTCCGCCCCCGCTGCTCTGCCGCAGCTGGATAAACGCCCGGCTGATCACCCATGCTGGCATCCTCGGTGTACGCGCCTCCCCTGGCTCTTCCGGCTCTGCAGAAGGTAAGTATGACTCCTTGCTGCCCTGGTGTTCCTTCGGTGTCCCAGCTCCCCTGGGACATAGTGCAAGTAGAGTCTGCTCCTTCTTGCCCATTCCTCAGCACCATATGAGACTTTCTGAACTCCTGCCAGTATTGATATTAGGCAGCAACATTTTTGCTGTTTCTACACCATTTCCATGGGCATGGATAGTTAACTGAACAACTGACCAGTTATAGACATACCTGGACCTTTGTATATTAGTAAAGTTGTGTGTATCCATTTGTATGTAAAACTCCACTTACTTTCACAAATGACCCTTAATACACCTATATCAAGATCAATTTCTTCTTTGTTGCTGTAATTAACAAGATGGTTTAATGCAGTTGAGGAAACTTTCATTTGAACATCTTTCCATAAGATAGTATTAAATATTCCAATATAAATATTACAATCATTTTAATTTGTTAAATTTTTCTTCTATGTAATCTGACTTGTTTCACCTGCAACATGCCCCATCATCTGCCATGTCATCTTTACATCTGTTACTGATTACCCTAATCAGTCCTAGCCTTTTTTAGTAAATGCCTCTCTCTCTCTCTTTCTCTCTCCTTCCTTTTTCTCCAAACTTCTTTTCATTTTCTCACGTCCCTTGACCCTTGCCCAACCTGTATATTTTTTTTTCCAAGGGTTTTGGTTTTTTGTTGTTGAACTGTTCTCTGCTTTTCAATTTGACACTGTGCGTGTAAACAGACCAAAATAAAGCACACACTGGAAATTGGAGCTTAACCTCTACTATGCACCATGGGATATTTCCTTTAGAAATACCTATTAAATGCCTACTCTGATATTTGGGGGTTTTTTGTTAAATCCAGTACATGAGTGCTGATTGAATGTATTACCTATTAATGCTACCTTTGGAACTGCTGCATAGTTTATGATCACTGCCTATCTGGAGAACTACTTCAGAGGTTTATTCACTGTAAGTTACATATTAGGCTAATTATCCAGTACATCAACATACTCTGTTTTACACACTGTGCAAATATTTACACAGCCCTTTCCAGCTTTATTTGAGCAGATTCCAAGTCATTAAAGATACCAGCTAGAATAAAGCCATGAACAAATTCCATTCAACATTCCCTAAGTCTGTAAAATTAATAGAGGAGAATTTTTAGCTAGTTATGGTACTCAGCTAGTACATTAGACCCAGATTCCTTTAACTTAACTGTGATGATGATATTAAGATAGAAATTGCTTAAAACGTATATAGTCTGCTAAGAAATTATTTCCCATTCACAAAAATAGCTGGAAGCAGACAGGCCTGCAAAGATTCCTGCTCTCCAGATCCCATGACAGCTAAGCACACAAGAGATTGCTTGTGTTCCCCCCAACCCACCTGCCTCCAACCATGGACCATTGAGGGAACAAAGTGCTGTAAGAGGCCAGAGGACCAACCAACCCCCCTGCCACACTTTGTAGAACAGGCAGGCACATATAACAGGAAGCATTTCAAAGTACTTGCTGTTTCTTCCAGGAATATTTTTGAAGCACTTCATAGGCCGTGAACTTCTGTCTACTTCACATTTGAAGCACTTCAAATGTGATTATCTGTCCAGGCCCTAAGACTGCAATTATTTTAGAGAAAAAGCCACACATGATGTAGGGAGCTAATATGCTAGTGAGAAGATATTTTTACTCTGAATAAGCCATTTGAGATGTTCCTCTTCCCCCACCCCCACCTTTTTTTTTTCTCTCTTTTTTTCTTTGCAGGTGATTTGAGTCAGCAAATGCAAATCAAGGGGCTGTTTCCCAATCAGAACTGCAGTTTACACGCAGGCCCAATCTCTTCTTTAGGCAATGGTATCAGAAAAGGAATCAATAAGTAACCAGATTTTGCTAACTATTCACTTTACTTTTGCAATGAGGTGAGACAGGGAGGAATTTTCTACCTGCTCTTGTACTGGCTTCTTTCTTCTCTATGGCAGTAGGTTCAGCGTGATTTGGACACTTCAGGATTTCTTCCCATTGAGTGCCTTTTCCTCTACGGCCAAGGGAGTAGGGTTGGCATGCTCGATGCCAGCTTTGTCCGCTTATGGCTTTGCAGAACATAATGATATCTTTATGACTAGTGGTAGAAAGTCTGCCTTATGTTTCCTGCTGGAATTTTAAATCACATCAGGTGGTGGCAGGCTTGGGGTTTTGGCTTCAGTGGCTGGGTTTGAGAAGGACCTAGGACAACAGTGTTGCTGTGGGTCTAAAAACTCTTCTCTGGACTGACAGCTGTCCTTTTAAATTTCTTTGCTATAACCTGAGACTCTCCAGCAGTTAAAGTCTCTTTCTTTGTGGTTCAGTCACACCTTACTCCATGCACTAAACATCTGACATGCAATAAGGTTTCTCCCCTGCCTAATGACTAGAAGGGGAGAATTTTCTCTCTACCTCACCATTCACAGAGCAGCTGCATTTGCAAGAGTGGAGAGTGTCTTCTCTGTCAGAAGGCTCTGCTGTACCTTGAACTCTTGGCATGGCCTGAACTGTTGCACTCAAATTGGAAGTGCCAGTATAGTAACATTACCTTATTTATGCACAGATCACTGTTTTTCTTGCCAGTTTGGCTACAAAGCAGATGTACTGAAAGCTTGATAATCCTTTCAGAAATAAGGAAATTCCCTAACCAAGCTTTATGTGATAAATTTATTCCTTGCTTACTGGTACAGCACAGCTCTAGTACTCCAGAGTCTGCACTGGCTTACCATAGTTTTCCAGATAAAATTCAAGGAGCTGGTTTTGACCTATAAGGCCTTAAATGGTCTGGGCCCTATGTACCTAAAGGATCACTGTCTTCCTTATTCCCCATTGCAATCCTTAAGGTCCGCCAACAGCAGCCTGTCAGTACTGTCAACGTGCCCTGTCTCCTTGGCAAAAACACGTAAGAGGTGATCCTCAGCAGTTGTCCCTCAGCTCAAGAACTTCCTTTTCCTTGAGGCCCACCACACCTAGGCCTGAATCTCTTTCAGAAAGTCTGTAAGACATTCCTCTTTGGGCAGACATTAAGCAGACAAAGCTAGTCTGGGATACTGTTCAGGGGGTTCTACTTTGTGCTACTTCTACTTGCTTTCTAAGTTTTTTTGTACTCTTATTCACTTTCCTGTTTTATCAGTTATTTTGTTCTCATTTAGTAACTATTCTAAACTGTTCTGAGGAAAGGTGGCATATAAATAATCATATATATGATTATTTATTTATATATATTTTGGAGAGCTACAAACTATAAGGCTGCTAGAAGGAGCTGAAGCAGGTATGATCAGAAACCACTAGCATGACAAGCTGCTTAATTTCCCATTCACAAAAATAGCTGGAAGCAGACAGGCCTGCAAAGATTCCTGCTCTCCAGATCCCATGACAGCTAAGCACCCTCATATACATATTGAACAGGAGGAGCAACGATATGGACCTCTGCAGAACCCCACAGAAAAGCCCCCAAAGGGATGCTGAGCACAGATCCATCACCACCCTCTAGGTTCTCCCTGCTAGGAAAGAGAGGGACCAATTCAAAGCAGTCTTGCAAATAACCAGCAGGACATATAAACACTTCATCTGCGTCTCACGGTCAACTGTATCAAAAGCCACTGACAAGTGCAGGGTAATGCACCTGGGGAGGAAGAACCAGAGGCACAGCTACAGGCTGGGGAACTCCCTTCTCACCAGTGTTGAGACAGAAAAGGATCTTGGAGTCATCATTGATGCCACAATGAACATGGGCTGACAGTGTGGGGACGCGGTCAGGAAGGCCAACCATACCTTGTTGTGCATCCACAGATGCATCTCAAGCAGGTCCAAGGAGGTGATCCTTCCCCTCTACGTGACACTGGTCAGGCCGCAGCTGGAGTACTGCGTCCGGTTCTAGGCGACGCACTTCAGGAGGGATGTGGCCAATATGGAGAGGTTCCAAAGGAGGGCCACCTGCATGATCAGGGGTCAGCAGGGCAGGCCCTACAAGGAGAGGCTGAGGGACCTGAACCTGTTCAGCCTCCAAAAGAGAAGGCTGAGAGGGGATCTAGTGGCAGTCTACAAACTAGTCAAGGGGGACCAGCAGGCATTGGGAGAATCCCTGTTCCCCCAAGCAATCCCGGGAGTTACAAGAAACAACGGACACAAGCTAGCGGAGGGTAGTTTCAGGCTAGACATTAGGAAGCACTATTTCACTGTCAGGGCAGCTAGGACCTGGAACCAACTTCCAAAAAAAGTGGTGCTGGCTCCTACCCTGAGGGTCTTTAAAAGGAGGCTGGACAAACATCTGGTCAGGGTCGTTTGACCCCAGTATTCTTTCCTGCCACGGCAGGTGGTCGGACTAGATGATCTGCTCAGGTCCCTTCCGACCCTACCAACTATGAAACTATATAGTAAGATCAGAAGGGCACAATTTCCCTTGTCAATCTCCAGGTGAAGATCATTAACCAAGGCCACAAGCACAATCTCTGTCCTAGCCCCAGGATGAAAGCCTGACTGAGAAGGGTCTAGGAATCAGATGACATCCAGATACACCTGGATCTGTCAGGTGACCACCCATTCAATGACCTTCTCCAAAAAGAGAGGTTGGAGATAAGGTAATAACCAGCTGAGGACTCAGTATTAAGTGACGGTTTCTTGAACAGGGGCTGAATAGTCACAAGCTTAAGGATGTCCAGTACCCTGCCCTCCCAGAGGGAGGCATTTGTCAACCCCCATCAGCAGTGGCCCCAATATGTACCATTTGGCTTTTACCAGCTAAAGGCTGTTTCTGCTTCGGAGGAAAAAAAGGAATCTTACTAACAGTGCACCTAGGGCTATAATATATTATATACATCAGCTAACTGTAAGCACTATTGGGGGGAAAAAAAGGCGGCAAGCAATCCTGCCCTGCAGTAAGGTCTGATCATGTACCTAAGTGTTCCCTCTCTTTTAATTTATCATTTAAATCTTTTCCAGATTTTACTGAAAGTAAGCAACAGAAGTGTTATTTTATGTTAGGAACAGTATTAAAATTAGTGTCCCAAGCATAAAGTACTTTTAAAAATTACAAACAGGGTAATGCACTCTAGTAACTAGAGAAAGTCTCTCCACTTATCCTCACTCACCATGTTTCTGGGGAAAATGAAGCAGCTGGAAATAACTAAAATTATGTACAGCACCACTATATTGCAAATGTAAATCCTTGTAATTCTCACAAGAACTATTAAAGAACACTATTTTCAAGCACACCTGTGCATCAAGGACAGCATGTACTTCATAGTAGCACCACACTGCTTGACAATTGAATCCCCATTCCTCCTCACCACCACCCCCACACACAGTTCATGGGAACAGCTTGATCAGCGTTCCCAGCCCCCTCTGCCTGGAATGTACATTCTCTCAGAGGCAGGAGAGCAACTGCAATAAAGTCCTACAAGGCAGCCAGTCTCTGGCATCCTCCAGCTTGCAAATTCACTACAGCTCATCCACCTGTCTGTGATGTTACTTTAGAAGTTTGGCACAAAAACCAAAAAAAAATTAGCTAATGAAGATCAAACCTCCATCTAACTGGGAGTTGCTGCCAATCATCATAATAAAACAACAAAAAACCCCACTGTGCAGTCCATGAGGTCAGCAGAGAGCATATAATAAGAAGGATGAGAAATAGCAAAATCTAGGAGAGTGAAAATGGTTTTATACAGACTGGGCTACTCTTCTTATTAGCATTTTGAGTGCTGCCAAAGCTTCTTGGAGTTAGGAGATGCATTTCACATCTACACATCTGAAAAGTGCGTGAAGTATGACACGTACTTGGAAGGCAAGGGAATGAGATTAACAATACAGCTGCAGGGTGGAAGTAGGCAACATTAAAAAACTTAACCACTTAACCTGACCGTGCTATGGGGAACAAAAACACTTAGCACTTACAGAAGGCTATTTGCCCAAAACCACACTGTCACTGTTGGAGTTAGAACTCTACCACCACTAATCACTAGACTTTGTTGCCTCAGAGATCTTTGTATAGCTTAACAACCTTAAAATAACTATTCTACTCAAACATGGCAACTGGGACATTTGTAGCTCAGTTTTGCCAAGCAGCATGAAATGAAGGATATTATTCAGTTTCATGATGGCTATTCAGAAACTTTGGGCAGCACAAACTACAAATGAGAAGGACACTGAAAAATAGAGAAGATAACTTTTTTTTTGCCTGGGGAGGAGCAAAGTAGCAAAGCATTGGCCACCTTGTATAAGCCAGAAACTTCTGAGGCTGAGTAGGACAACAGAAATATTCTCTCTTTTTTTACTGATTTTTTTTGCCTTGAGAAATGGGGCTGATCAAGCTTGAAACCCTTCATCAGAAGCCTAAGAATTCAAAACCATTTTCCTTCCCATAAGCTTGAGGATCCTTCCCCTCAACTTTTGCATCTTCCTCCAACCCTAGCAGCCTTCCAACACCTCTGTTCCAAACTAGAGCAGATGTAGTCAGAATTGTACAAGAGAGGGATTTAGTTCTGTTGTGGGGAGGGAATAATGCATAAATGTGTGTTTCCTTCTGGGGAAAAGTAAAGGATTTGGTCCACTGTCTCTGACAAAGGATTACAAATCTTTCCCTCCTTTAAATACTTCAGATCTAGAGAGCCCCTTAGAATAGATGATAGGGTGTAGAATCTGTGTTAAAGTGAACTGTATTGGATGGTTACTAGGGCATAATTGCTACAAACTGTATTTTGAATTTTCCTCCTGACTAGCCTTTTGTACCCATCAAAAGGAGGTGATCATGTCTAAAGTATTTCTAATACACACCTGAAATGGGAAGTTGTGGTGCTCTGGAAAACACAGGTTTTTTTGGTTGCTAGGTATCAAAGAGAATACTGGTTAAATATTCTTCAACTAAACCCTACCCAACATGTACAAGCACAAGGTGGATAGAGAGGATTTTGGAGGATTTGGTGGGCTATTAAAATATATATATATATCATCCTATCACAATGCTATGAAATTAGTCTTCTCTTCTTCCCACTACTGAAAGATCATACATCAAAAAGGGGGGAAGCCATAAATGGAATCTTGATGGTAGTATGCATACGATCACAGAATCAAAGAAAATTAGGGTTAGAAGAGACCTCAGGAGGTCATCTAGTCTAACCCCCTGCTCAAAGCAGGTCTATTACCAACTCTATTGTACCAGCCACGGTTTTGTCTACTCGGGTCTTAAAAATTTAGTGCCACCTGAGTGAGAAAAGGTACTTAGAAATGTTGCAGAGTTCAACCCTGTACTTCTAGGAGCAGCCTTCACAATTTATCCATTTCAAGAATGTGGAATATGAGAAAAAAAAACAACAGACCAATAATGATATCCATGTGATATTGTATTAAAGTATTAACTTGGGTCCCAGGCTGGATTCTTGGACTGGGGATTTTCAACTTACCTGCCTAAATGCTCTTCACCTCAAAAGTTTCGTGCCAAAACACTAACATGCTTTTTCTGCAGCTGGCATTCATAGTACCCCTAAACAGATCATTCTAGTGAAACAAAACTGACATGGGAACTCAGCAAGAGATTTGTGTTTAGGGCAGTGCCATAGGCCTCTGCTCAGCTGTGCATATCTGACTCAGTGTGGCTATTGTTGTAAACAATGGACATACAGTAATGAGGACAAGAGGTTACAAAGAAAGGAAGACTAACATTGACCCCTTTTGACAGATGGAGTGTGTAAAATTATTACTGAGGTTGAACACTCACTGCAGATGGGAACATTAAGCACTTCCTTGTAGATATCTTATCCGATCCCACAAAGTAGAATAGCACACTGAGGCCATAGGTGCAAAGTAAGATGAGAAAAGCCTTGTCAGGTGGCAATTTAAGCATCAATTTGCCTACTTTCTCCCATTTAGATAATCTGAAAATACCAGGGAGGTGGAGAAAAAAGGTGCTATAAAATTTAGTCAGGAAATCTGAGTGAAAAGCATGGGGAGAAAAAAAAGAAGCTAACAGAATTACTGGTGAGCGATTCTCCCTTTTGCAAGTTTGTCCCTGGCTCCAGTGAGACACACATGGGCAGAAGCCCATCACGCTGCTGTTGAGCCCAGGGACCCCCAGGACCTCCCAGCGGGACCCTGACCCGGACCCCCAGTGCAGCCGGAGGTAGGCAAGGCCCATGGCAGGGCAGGGAGGGACCCCAACCCAGTCAGCTGCAGGTCAGCTGAGTGCAGCCGAGGAGGGACACGCCCCCCCGGCTTCCCCAGTTCTTACTCGGCCCAGTCCTCAGGGAGCCAGGTGCCTGGTCCTACCTGGCGTGTGAGACTGAGCCATCCCCCTCTGGCACTTCTGAGGCCTCCACCCAGACAGAACCCATGGTTCCAGGCTCCACGCACACGGAGCCTCTGGCTCTCGGCTGCAGGGGCTGCCTGGCATGTTTTCAGGCACATGAGACCGGGAGCATGGCCACCTCCCCTTGTGAGGTTTGCTCCACTTTGGAGTCTCTGGGGTGCCAGATACAGGAGCTTCAGGCCGCAGTCCAGAGACTGCATGCCATCAAGGATAGTGAGCAGGAGACAGACTCCTACTCCCAGGCCCTTCCCCCCCTGGAGGCTGAGGGTAGACCAAGGTCACCTTCCAGGACAAGCGAGGACTCAAGGATCTCCCATACTGTCCAGTGAGGGGGTTGGACCAAGGTGGTCAATGGCCCCCAGGCCTGCTGCACCAGGGTCCCTTCCCCTCTGGAGCTTTGCAAGAGGTGTGAACCTCTTGCAGCCCCAGTAGAGCCTGCAGAGCTGCCAGCTCCTGCAGGCAATGGAGGCTCACTCACAGCTACCATCCCTGTTCTCTCTAAGGCCACATGTAGAGTAGTCATCATGGGAGACTCCCTCCTGAGGGGGACTGAGGGTGCAATCTGCCTCCTTGACCCCTTAGCCTAGGAGGTCTGCTGCTTCCCAGGAGCCCATATCTGAGATGTAGCCAAGAGGATCCCAAAACTCATTTGGCCCACCAACCACTACCCTATATTTCTTATCCACGTGGGCATGAATGACACGGCTTGGAGCAATCCCAGCCAGGTCATGAGAGGTTACAGGGCTTTGGGAGCGGGGCTTAGGGGGCACAGGTGGTGTTTTTCTTGATCCTCCTGGTTTTGGGCTATGGGCTGAGGAGGGAGAGGAGGACTGAGGTAGTTAACCAAAGACTGCGGCGCAGGTGTCATCATGAAGGCTTCAGCTTCCACGATCACAGTCCACTCTTAGGTGAGTGGGAACAAGCGGGAGGAGCTAGCCCTCCTTCTCTCTAGTGGGCAATATGAATAAACTAAGCCCACAGGGAGATGGGGGGACTACTGCCAAAGCAAGCCCACTGGGCAACTTTTGCAAAACCAGCAGGCTAAGGCACTTGAGGGAATCTACCCCTACCCCAGCCCTGGAATGATGTTCTCTTGGGAGTGTAGGGAAGACTAGGGCCTCCAATGGGACACTTACGTGCCTGTACACCAATGCTAGGAGCTTGGGAAACAAACAGGAGGAACTGGTCCTCCTGCTAAATAAGGACTACGATCTCATAGGGATAACGGAGACCTGGTGGGACTCTGCCTATGACGGGGCCACAGGTATAGATGGCTATACATTGTACAGGAGAGATCGTGTAGACAAAATGGTAGGAGTCCATTACAGACCTCCTAATCAGGATCAAGAGCTCAACCAGGAATTCGCCAAGGAACTGGCTGAGGCTGCAAGCTCCTGGTGCATGGTTGGGTAGTTGAAGTCTCCCATGACAGACATCTTGTGGGAAGAGCACTCGACCAAATCTGAACGGTCGCAAAGCCTCCTCATGTGTGGATGAACTCTATCTGACTCAAGCCGTCTATTGACTAACAAGAGGAAAAACGCTGCTCGACATGGTACTGACAACAGGGGATGATCTAATCAGTGACCTAATGATCGAAGGGAAGCTACGAGACAGTGACCAGGAGCTGATCACCTTCACTATCCACCGTAAAGCTGGCAAGTCAGTCAGCAAAGCAGAAGTCTTCAACTTCAGGAAAGCTGACTTTGACAAGCTCAGGAGGCTCATTGGCAAGGCCCTACAGGACCATGACCCGAAAGGGAGGGGAGGTCAGGACGAGTGGCCACTCCTCAAGGGAGCGATCCTGAAAGCACAAGCAATGTCTATCCCATCTCAGAGGAAAGGCAGCAAAAGGGCACAACAGCCCTATTGGCTCTGCACAGAACTTGTGAACCTCTTGAATCTCAAAGGAAAGACCTATAAAGAATGGAAGACTGGATCCACCTCAGAGGAGGAGTATTCTGCACTGGTCTGGACCTATAGGGAGCAAACCAGGAAAGCCTAGGCTGCAACTGAACTCCATCTGGCTACACGTATCAAAGACAATAAAAAGTCCTTTTTGAGATATGTGGGGAGCCGGAGAAAAAGCAAGGGTAACATTGGACCCCTGCTAAACCATATGGGACAGCTGACAACCAACACCCAGGAAAAAGCCAACCCACTTAATGGGTATTTTGCGTCAGTTTTTCACCAGCCCCAAGGGATGGCCCTGCTCAATACAGTACGGGACAGTCAGGGTGAGAGAGAATTGTTACCCTTCATCAATGTAGACCATGTGAAGGAACACCTTGAGAGGCTGGACACCTTCAAGTCAGCCGGCCCAGACAGTTTACACCCCAGGGTACTTAAGAAGCTGGGAAGCATCACAGCTCAGACACTGGTACAGATCTTTGAGAATTCATGGCACTCAGGTGAAGTGCCCGAAGATTGGAAGAAAGCCAATGTGGTGCCCATCTTCAAGAAAGGGAGGAAAGTAGATCTGGGGAACTACAGGCCTATCAGCCTGACTTCTATCCCAGGGAAGACCTTGGAAAAAATTATCAAAGAGACCATTCTTGATAAAATGGCTTTGTTGCCGGTAGGTCTTGCCTGACCAATCTCATCTCCTTCTATGACCAGGTGATATATCACCTGGACACGGGAGAATAAATTGACATCATACATCCCGATTTTTAAAAAAGCCTTTGATCTGGTGTCCCATGATCATCTCATGGAAAAATTGGCCAACTGCAGCCTTGGCTGCATCACAGTCTGATGGCTGGGGAATTGGCTCTGAGGTCAGACCCAGAGAGTGGTAGTCAACAGAAGTAAATCCTTGTGGTGCGTCGTGACCAGTGGGGTCCCCCAACGCTCCATCCTTGGGCCTATATTCTTTAACATCTTTATTAATGATGTGGACATTGGCATCAGAAGTGGACTGGCCAAGTTCTCTGAAAACACCAAACTTTGGGGTAAAGTGTCCACGCCTGAGGACAGGATGGTGATCCAGGCCGACCTAGACAGGCTCAGAAAATGGGCGGACAAAAACCTGATGGTGTTCAACACTAAAAAATGCAAGATACTCCACCTTGGGGAAAAAAACCTGCAGCACACTTATAGGTTTGGCAGTGCTATGCTTGCTAGCACCACAGCCAAAAGGGACTTGGGGGTCATGATTGGCCACAAGATGAATATGAGCCACCAATGCAATGTCACAGCTGGTAAAGCGAGCAACACTCTGGCTTGCATCCACAGATGCTTCTCAAGCAAATCCCAGAATGTCATCCTCCTGCTGTAATCGGTCTTGGTGAGGCCACAGCATCCAATTCTGGGCTCTACAATTTAGAAAGGATGTGGAGAAGCTTGAGAGAATCCAGAGGAGAGCCATGCGCATGGTCAGAGGGCAGGAGAACAGGCCTTATGATGAGAGGCTGAGCGCCATGGAACTCTTCAGCCTAGAAAAGCGCAGGCTCAGGGGGGACCTGGTGGCTGCCTATAAGTATATACAAGGAGTGTGCATCAGGATCTGGGGGAATGCCTGTTCACCAGTGCCCCAAGAGATAACAAGGTCAAACACTCACAAACTCCTCCAAGACCGTTTCATGCTGGACATAAGGAAAAGCTTATTTACTGTCCGAGCCCCCAATGCCTGGAATACACTGCCTCCAGAGGTGGTGCAAGCACCTACTCTGGACTCCTTTAAGAGGCATTTTACGTTTACCTTGCTGGGATCCTTTGACCCTAGCTGACTTTCCGCCCCTGAGGCAGGTGACTGGACTCTATGATTTTCCGAGGTCCCTTCCAGTCCTAATGTCTATGAAATCTATGAAATAAGTTCCCCTTCAAGCAAGCAGTTGAAACATTCGGTGCAGGTAGACAATATAATGGGAAGCTTGGTGACACTTCTGAGTGAAATTCTGGCCATTTGAATATTTTTGCATTATGCAGGTTTCCAATACAAATAGCTCAGCAATAATCAAACTAGGGGTGCACTGATAGACATTTTGGAGGCAAATACAGAGAGCCAATTTTTAAGGAGGCACATCGGCCAATACCCATCTGATTTCTGATACAGCTGAGTTCAGCTGGTAAGGCCGTTGTACTGAAAGGGGAAGGGGAGGGAAGGGGGGTAGGGGGCAGATCAACGCCCACCCATGGTAAGGGAGGAAACAGGGCTGGGGCTGGGGTAGGCACTGCCCTACCGGGGCGGGGCAGGCACAGTAGGGCTGTCTGGCGGCTCCTGCCTCTGCTCCCACCACTCATCCAGGAGCACATGTGCCCCTGGATCTGTGCGGGTCAGTGGCACAGGAAGGGGCTTTGGCGAAATGTAGGGTGGCTGCAGCCCCCCAGTAGCCCCTCTCCCAGAGCCACCACCACCTGCCCCAAGCACTGCACAGCCCCTGGCCCCAGCCTGCAGCTGCAACCTACCTAGCCTGTACAGATGCGAGGGCACATGCCCTCCCCCACCCCGCCATGTCCTCCCAGATGAGCAGCAGGAGCAGTGGTGGGAGTCACCAGATGTGCCACCAGATGAGCAGCGCGCAGCAACAGGAGCCAATTCCCCCCTCCCAGATGAGCTGTGGCTCCATTCCATGTCTGCCCCACCATAGCTGGGCAGCGCCTACTCCAGCTCCACTCCCTCTCTCACCAAAGGGGCGTTGATCTGCCCCACTACACCCTTCCCTCCCCACTCCCTTTCCACCACACCAGACATACCAGCTGCATGCAGCTCTTCAAGCTTCCAGGCTGTGCTCCTTGCTGCCTGCGTGCTGCAGCTACGTGCACGCCATGAGCATTTATTGGCCAAATTATCAGCTACTTCAGGCCGATTTCTGATGCAGTCAATTTTCTTTATATCAGTGCCGATCGGATATCGGACTGATGTATCGGTGCACCTCTAAGTCAAACCCAGTAATGCTGCAACATGGTTTTAATAATCTTACGCCATAAATGACCAAGCTGACCAAACAATCAGGCAAGCAAACAATGCCTAGCCCAGGAACATCAGTGTTACAGGCTACTTCA
This sequence comes from Alligator sinensis, assembly GCF_000455745.1. Classification (NCBI taxonomy): domain Eukaryota; kingdom Metazoa; phylum Chordata; order Crocodylia; family Alligatoridae; genus Alligator; species Alligator sinensis. The sequence continues at coordinate 55,836 of NW_005842135.1, read as the reverse complement.
TTTTTATTGCAGCCTTCAGAACATAAGTTTACTGCACTTTCAAAGCATTCTGGTAAAGTAAGAAAACTTGCATGCCCTTTTAATATCCAGAAAGTACAATGACTCACAATGCAATGGAAAGCAAATAAAATGATTACATGCAGAAAATTCAAAGCACTCAAGAAAGATTTCAGGAGGGAACTGAAACATGACCTGATTGGAAATAGCCATCTATTTAAAATCTACTGGAAAATTAAGAGAGTAGGTCCCTGAGAAAATTGACCCGGAAGAAGAGGCATTGTTTGGAGGTTCCAGGATGCATGCTGAGGAAACAGAGTACAGCTACAAGGCATGAAGTAGAATCACTTCTGCCTTCTTTGTCTTTGTAAAACCTTGGAGTTGAGTGGGATAAGGGGAGCACTTTGTGTTTTCCCTCAATGCCAAGGGAATGTGCTCTGGGCTTAGAACTACAACTAGGATAAAAAAACTGTAGTACAGGTTTGCACTGGAGTAAGTGAAGAGATGGTTTTCCCTAGCAACAAGTCAAATGGAACAAGAGAGGACTGAGAAACCACATAGAAAGTTGAAGCTGCTAAACACTGAGCTAGTCTATTACAGTATTTTCTATGGTTTACAAGGAAGTTTCTTGACACGCAACATAAGAGGACACCATACAATAAATGGCACCTCCCTTTCAGATTACATAAAACATAAGCAATGAAATGACTCTTCTGAAAGTGGTTCCAGAACTAGAAAGCTGGCCAGATGACCTAGAACTTTTAAGGAACTGTTGAGAACAGAAATAACGTTATTAACGTTAGGCTTTGGCTTCCTTGACAGGCTTCGGCTTCCTTGACAATGACCCGCACATCACGGGTCCTTTACAGGCTTCGGCTTCCTTGACAATGACCCGCACATCAACTGTTAAGAACAGAAATAACGTTATTAACGTCAGGCTTCGGCTTCCTTGACAGGCTTCGGCTTCCTTGACAACGACCCGCACATCACGACAAGGGACATGCTCAGTTGGGATGGGCTTCACCTGTCCCCCAAAGGTAAGCGTGTGTTCTCTTCTAGGTTGGCGGATCTCCTCCGGCGGGCTTTAAACTAGGCTCGTCGGGGGGAAGGGAAGATGAGGGCGGGGGAAGCCATGGACCACCAAACCATGTGGCACCCACAAGGACAGCCCAGCCTGAAGAAGGAGAACATCGGGAACCTGCAATCCATGGGGCGGCCAGCACTACAGCACAGGTAAGCAATAAGGGGCCCTTTGGGAATCACAGCTGGGGGGGCAGCAAAGGCGCCAGTCACAGGGCTCAAGTGCCTATATACTAATGCTAGGAGCATGGGGAGCAAGCAGGATGAACTAGCACTCCTGCTTGCAGAAAACACCTACGACTTAGTAGGGCTAACAGAAACCTGGTGGGATTC
>NW_005842135.1:50889-53791 GCF_000455745.1 Alligator sinensis | reverse complement strand
GCCACTGGCCGACATCATTGCACAGTCACTGGCAGGAATATTTGAACGCTCGTGGCACACGGGCCAAGTCCCTCTTGTCCAAACGCTGTAGTCACACTCTGATTGGTTGTTTCTGCCAGCCAACCAGAGTGCGAATAAAGTGTTATGGGCAGACAGACAGACAAAGGCTTTTATAATATCAAAATGTTAAAACGGAGTTACAAAGTTGAAGGGGAGAAGGAGATATAGAGACCCAGACAAGGGAGACAAGACCCAAACAGAGACCCAGACAAGCGTGGAGGCTGCTCTGACAGTGGAATTCCAATGCATCAGAGCAGACTTGATTAACCAAGTCTGCTGGTACACGGCAACTGTCATGTTCCAGCAGCCTCCTGTGTCTTGTGTATCAGGCTAGGGACAGACATTCAAAAAGCCTGAGCCTGAATTGATTTCATCTTTGCAGGTTAGTCTAACTTGGCTAGGCTGAATCAGTTTGTAACCAGACAGACATCCTCTCTGGACTGAGAAATGCAGGCACATGCCTGCAGTCTCAGACCAGAAGCCAGGGGGCCTAGAGCAGCCCTCCCTTCCCTTCTACAGAACTGAGCTGAGGGGGAGCATGGCCAGGCCCTGGCAGGCCACTCCAATTAGGGAGGAGCCCACTGCATTTAGCAACTCCCCAGCAGGGAGTTGAGAATACACCATCAAGAAAACAAAAGCCTCTCTCATTAGTTCAAGCTCTTCTTAAACAACTTTTTCCAAGGAAGGAACAGAGGGACATTACCAACTGACCTGCTGATTAGCTCCAAAAAGTCCTAAGTAGACACTGTCCTGTCTGCCTTATACAGACACCTCTCAGCATTAGCTAGCATACTACATGCTGGCTATGGTCAGTGCTCTGGGGGAGGGGGGGGGGATAAATGAAGAGGCTTCCTCCCCCCTTTCTAAAAAAAAAAAAAAAAAAAAAAAATCGCTGCTTGAGCAGGGAGTGGGAGGAGGGCAGGGCCCAGGTAAGCCAGGCAGATCCTGCTGTACCTGCTGTCTCTGCCAGAGCTCCAGCCAGGGAGCAGAGGGGAGGGACCAGCCCACCTCTCTGGAGCAGAGAGGACCACCCAGAGCTGAAAGGCATCTGGGATGCTGGGGGACTCTGGTTTAAGTTAAACTAGGAAGGGGTCTGGGACAGACATTACATAAATCGGTTTGACTCAAATCAGTTAAGCTGATACTACATTCAATCAGGTTTATCTCAAACAGGTTTTAGCCATTTTCAAATTGGTTTATGTGCACTGAACATCTGTTCTGTTACAGGTTTAAACCAGTTTCTGATCACTTAAACTGGTTTGTGTGTAACGTCTGTCTCTAGCCTCAGTTTCCCTGTGCTTAAAAATGGCAGCAGGGGCACTTGAACTAAAGCTCGTTTGACAATCACCATGAATAATTTTGCTTCAGAAATATCTAAATGACCCTTTTGAACAATTTATTCTCTGTGATCCTGCATTTAGAAAGATTCTTTAAAGTATAAAAAGTGATTACCAGGCTTGGACCTAAACCAGGTTTGGGCTTATCCATGCACACACTACATGGATGCTCTATCATTAGAGGACAAGACCCCTTCAACACTTCCTTCACCCACAGTATGCCATTGGTTTCAGTAGACTTGTATTTTCCACCAGACGTGAATTTAGACCAAAAGGTTAGGCATTGCTACAGCCTGGATTTAACTGGATACCTTCTAAATTCCTCAAATTGGAAAGAAAAACAAAAAACAAAACACAGTGTAAGCACTGAGTCAGCTAGCAGATACTCTTCTCCACTCAACCTCTTCAGCAATATTAAAAAAGGAAAATGTCTGCTTCATCATGGAAGCAAAAGCATTTTAATTATCAGGTGTGTGCGAGTCCAGAAAGCTATGAAGCTGGCCAACTGTCCTGTTTTATCAGCCTGAAGGATGTGATTGATGTGACAGCACATCTTAAAATCCAAGAACTGCTGTACTGCATAGTAACACTAAAGAGCTAATGCATAATGGGGGATGGAACGCCTCTAGAGCCATGATATATTTAGATTTGATCCCTTTCACCTAGCCAAGCTAAAAAGTAGTCCAACAACCGGTCTGATACAAAATACATCTCAACTTAATACTCAACTTCCCAGAAAAAAAAAAAGAGAAAGAGTTGCTCATGTGTGGTTCAGACCGAATCCCAGGTACCTAGTTGCTTTAGAATACCCTTCGTGTTTAGGCTCAGATTAGCCTACTCTTCATAATCAGTTAAGTGCTTCACGGAAAATAATTACAATCCAGAAGCTCAATGCTCCCCCAAACCATAACAATTCAAAAGTGTAGATACTGTAAAGATTTTGTTAAGATACAGATAGGAATTGAGATAGCAAAAGCCAGAAGTGTCAGCTGTGTCAGGAGTAAGCACTGTATCAGGCAACAAAGAACAGAATATGAAAGTGGAAACACATGAATCATATTTCATTAATCATCTCTCTTAGGAGATTTTATGAAGGTAATAGTTTTACAGGCTTATTACAATGGCTTCTATATATACTATGACACAGCAGCTTCAGAAGGAGCTGCCTCAAGATTGAAGTATAAAGGTGAAGTCAAAGTAAAATTGTTGCTTTTTGGTTTTTTTAAACATGCATTTCTACTATATAGAGTCTCTCTAATTATCTGTAGTATAAGGTCACTGTATTTGGGTTCTTTCACCAAAGGCAGCCTCTGTGGTAATTGTGAAATTGTAAAAGCCACTCAAAAACTTGGTTTTAAAAAGTCAAGGTTATATTTAGTACAAACTATAAACAGCAAAAGCAGCACACTTCATTACATTAAGCAAAATGCCTATGAAGAGGCTTTGTGAAATTTCCACAATGGACCAAACTACAGCGAACAGGCTTATAAATTCCCCCACTCTTT
>NW_005842135.1:47767-50858 GCF_000455745.1 Alligator sinensis | reverse complement strand
ACTCTTTCCTCAAAGATATGCGCTACAAAGGAGACTGTTACTTACTCTCTGCTTTGGGATTCATCAATCTGATAAGATTACCTCTCCACACTCCTACCTATTACAAAGAAAAACAGTGGATTCTGGGAAGCAAAAAGCATCCCAATACAATGGAATGGATTTTTCCTCTCTTCTCCCTACCCCCTCAATCTTTCACACAAGCATATAAATCACATGTTGATTCAAGAGAATCAACAAGGGTACTCAGAATATAGGAAGAGAGAAGAGCTGGAAGGGTCATTTGGCTCCTACTCCACAGCACTATTTTCATGTGTCATTGTGTCTTACTGCTCCACTATATGACAGTTCATCATATACCACCCAGTTATCACACAGTGGCATCCAGAATAGTGTCGTAAACCCATATTTTAAAATTAAAGTAACACTGTGCAAGGGGTGTTTTCTTAATGGTAATGAGATAATTGTAATATAACCCTCCCAGCTGTCTCTGTGATATCCATCTCTGTAAACTCTAGCTTTATACTGGTGACTGACAGCATTCCACAATCTCTCTTCTACACCCCAATGAGATCTCAGATTAACAAAGCTAAAGCTGCCCTCACATCTCAGAAAATTAGGCCACTGGACACATTTAACATAGCATTTCTCTTACAATTCTTTAAATCCTGGTAACTGAATTGCTCACTGACTGACTTCTGGAGTCCAGAAACAAAAAGACGCATAAGTTTCTAGTTGTTAACACAATAAACAGTAGCCTGGGCTACTGTGCTACACCCCATCAGTAATATAAGGAAGCAAGTGGGGCATGAGTCCCAGACGCTACTAGAAGTACTGGAATGGAATGGGGGAGGGCACCTCCCCTCCTGTCTCCCATACCCCCTGCACCAGTTCCTGCAGCAGGGAGAGCAGATAAGCAGCATGGCCAATGGAAGACCACCCTTTTTTGCTGCTGAAAGCTGGTCTTTTTTGGCCATTTTACACACATACCATTGGCAAAAAAGAAAGGAACATCTCCGCCAGCAACAAACCTATGGTTGCTGCCCTTCACCATGCGCTGCCATCACCCCATGTGCAGTAGTGGCCAGTTACTGGGCAGAAGTAACAACAGCCCCACACAAACCTATACCCACTCCCCCATGCCGCCCAACCCCTCGACAATATATAAGCGTAAGACTTCATTTTAAGCTACTGTGCAATCACCTCTATGTACACTACACAAAAGCATATAAATCAGGACAAAAATATTTTTTAACTCAAATTAATGAATAGGGTAGATGTTCAATTTTTAGAATACAGATTTGGTATTTTTCTGGTTCTAAGATGGCAAAACCCCTTGCTGAAAGGAATATTTCTGGGGGCAAGGGGAGGGACTTCTGGTGGCAAAGGTCAGGGGTTAGAGGCAGAATTTCCAGTCACAAGATGGTGACCAGGGGGCAGGGCACCTGTCAAGGAGTGGGGCTACCAATACAGCCCTTCACAGCTTGCCAAAAATCAATAAGCAGCTCTATGCCCGAAATAATTGCCTGCCCCAAGGGGTACATGCGGGTGGGTGGTGATGAAGTACTGCCACCCACAACCCCGTACTGCCACCTCCCAGGAGCAGGGCAGGGGCCAGGCGAGGGCAGCAGTGCCCCTCTGTGGGCCGCACAGGTGCCGCCCAGCTGGAGGAACTTTGTATGTGGCAGCGGTGAGCCATGGCTGCCATCCACCACCCTGTGCTGCCATCATTCTACGTCCAGCCACGTAACATGCTCCCCCACCCCACCCCACCGCTCCACGTCCAGCTGCTGGGAGTACACTTATTAAAAAAGGTTGAAAACCCCTGCTCTAATGAATTATTTTTTTCCCCTTACCTTCTTTCTGCTTCTTCCATCTATTTCCTATCTTTGTCTGTTTGTCAAGAGTCTAGCCTAGAGACTTTAGATGGATTTAGTTTATCACTGCTTCATCATTATTAATTTGGCAATACTGAGAAACCCAATCTGCTTTCCAAAAACTTACCAGAGTGAATCAGTGCAAACTAGATAAATATTAAACTAAGGAATAAAGATGACTCCAGGAGAGAGAAGCTAAATCATGCTCTGTGCCCTTGGAACACAATCAAATAGAATGTAATAAAATAGAAATAGCTTCCCTATTCTGTGGATGCTTTTCTTGTTCTGAGCAAATATGGGAACTACCACCTAAAGCTGACTTCCTCATTCAGGATAAATGTATCCAATTTCAGAGAGCTTGCTTGACAGGGAAACGATTATTAGAACGAAAGTTTCCTCTAATCTGTGGATTTTTCGGTTGTTTCCTATTTCCATGTGTTTAAATGTTAAAATGATTTGTTTGGTGATGTACAAACAAAGAAAACTGCTGGCAGAAAACTCCCAAATTCAACTTAATGCCACAGTGTTAGAACACAAATAACCCTGTGAAAACCTTCACTGCAGAGAAAATTCAGGAGACCAAGGAGGTATGCTGCCTCCTGTTTTGCCACAATTGTTCAGATAGTGAATGAGCATATAAATAGATAAGCTTTCTGGGTGATCTTAGTCAATCCAATTAGTTTCTGGCCCTGTTTTCACATCTGTCAACTGGCACTTTTGCATTGCATACTACTGTGAGACTTAAGTATGGAAAGTATTGAGATTCAATGAGGAAAGATGTTACAGAAGTAAGTACTACATAAAAAAAAAAAAAGAATCAGATAGGCTTGAAAATACAACTTTAATACAAAAAGGAATAATGGACCTTCTGCAAGAGGATTTTATTTTTGCTCAGAGAAATCAGACCTTCTGTTTGCTAAATTTTGTTTTATCGTTAGCTAGTTTTTCTCAAATTATTTGTATGAGTATAGAACTACCCCCACATGGACTCTGCATTTGGAATATAAAATTTATAGCCAACATATGAATTAGCATTTTAATATTTAACCAGAACAGCTTTCAAAATTGAGTTAACATCCCCTGGATCATGGGAAAGCTACTGTATTAAGACTAGAGGTGCTATATCAGTCCAATATCGGATCAGCACTGATATAAAGAAAACTAGCAAATTGCCCATCAAGAATGACGGCAGCGGCGGGGTTGGGTAGGGACAGAGC
>NW_005842135.1:38224-47757 GCF_000455745.1 Alligator sinensis | reverse complement strand
GCCCCCGCCCCCCCCGCCACTGCTTCAGGTCCGACCTTGCTCCACCCCTCCCCCCCCACACTGCTTCAGGTACGACCCCGCTGCACCCCTCCTCTGGCTCCACTTGGCCCATATCCGCCTGCCCCCCTCCCTCCCTGCTGCCTCCCCCTTCCTGCCAACTGTTCTGGGGGGTAGTGGGGTCCAGGCTGGGCCACCACTGTGATCCCCACCTTCACCTTCAAGCAGGAAGGCAAGGGGGAAGCCCCGCTGCTTGGGTGGCTGGGGTGTGTTCTCCACTGCCAAACTTCCCCAGCAGTGGCACAAACTTTGGCCTGCACAGCCCAGGCCACCTAGCCAATTGCTGCCTGCCCTCTCGGAGGTGCATGCAGTTGGCCAGAAGCATTACAGACAAAGCCTTTTATTATTTTAGAATTGACTGCATCAGAAATCGGCCTGATGTGGCTGATAACATGGCCAATAAACGCCCATGAATGCGCGCAGCTGCAGTGCAGCACGTAAGCGGTGAGGACCACAGCCCGGCAGCTTGGAGATCTGCATGCAACTGATAAAGTCTGTTGTGGTAGACAGGGAGGGAAGAAATGGGAGGGAAGGGGCATTTTGGGGAGGGGGGGGCAGATCAAGGCCCCTGTGGTGAGGGAGGGAGTGGGGCAGGGGCTGAGGAAAGCAGCGCCCAGCCAGGCTGGGGCTGTCAGGCTCTTTCTGGAGCATGGGGTCTGTGCTCCTGGCACATGGGAGCTATGCTCAGAGCATGCAGTGGCAGCACTGGAAGGGGGCTACAGCAAAATCTGGGGTGGCTGCAGGCCCCCCCCCCCCCAAACGCCCCTCCCAGGGCCACTGTTGCCCGCCCTGAGTGCAACCCCCACATGCCAGAAGCACAGCCCCAAGTGCAGCCCCCATGCCTGGAAAGAACCTGGCACAGCCACAGCCTGCAGACGAAGCCCACCCCCTGCACAAATCCGGTGCACATACACTCCCCATGCCTTTCCAGGGTGTGCACAGCAGCGGGAGCCACTGCACCCCCCACAGATGAGCTATGGCTCTGTCCCATGCTCCACCCTGCCCCAGCTGGGCAGTGCCTGCCCCTGCCCCACTGCCTTCCTCATCACAGGAGCACTGATCTGCTCCTCTTCCCATCCACCACAACAGACTTACCAGCTGCATGGAGATAAATTGGAAATCAGATCCGTATCAGCTGATATGTCATCTCCTTAAAAATCAGCTATCGATATCAGTTCTCAAAATCTCTATCAGCACACCCCTGATTAAGACATTACTCTTCAAAAACAGTAATACTGAAAACATTAAAGTATCTGCCTTGTCTCAGAGGCACAAGAAGTGCCACTAGTTTAAACAATCAAAGGAGAATAAACAAAGGAATAGCCAAGGTGAAGGCCCCTAGTAAAACTTTTCCTATTTACTGGCATTTCTTAAACAGGAATAGCATTCCTCATAATCCATACTCCATATTGCAACTGATTGACTGACCACTGTGTGGACAGTAAAGACTTCTTCCGATAGAGCATAGAAGAGAGACCATTGTACCCTGCGTATTACTAATGATATGATACCATGCATGGATGAACCAAGTAAAAGGAAAATGGCAATCCCCACCATGCCGCAACACACAAAAAAGCCTACAACATTTTTCAAGATGATCAGACATATCTAAAAGTTTCTCCCATGATTTCAACCATAGTACAAAGGCTATACTCAGCTTTATGAACTGAGCCAGAACTGACGAGTCATCCCTGCACACCCACAGGATCTGCAAGAAGAGGTATACTTTAACCACCCAAACCTACTGGATAGAAGTTAACATTCCTATCTCTTCCCCTACTTTTGGGAGACAGACTGAGACCAGAAGCACAGACTCAGATGGTCATGTAAAACCATCAAAAAGCCTCAACTCTCCTTGTATAAAAACACTGATTTTGTTAAGGTGTATTGACAGCAGAGATCAATGGTGTTCTGGCATCTTTCATCAGAAGCCTGGGAAAATGTATTCATCTGTTTATGTAAAACTACAGGAAGTGACAATGCAAACCTCCACATTGCTCTACCAATGAGTCTTAATCGTGCCCTGAATGGAGCCATCTGTAGAATGGCTGGGGGATGATATAGTTTCTACTTCTATTTGTTACTTTTCCCCTGTGCTGAGGCTATCATCAAAAGGGTCAATGTGTCAAGCTAACACCAGAAAACTGGAAAATTGATTTAGACTACTATTTTGTACAGACCCTTAGAGAGCAGCAAATTTCATTCTTGGTACCCTTGGGCTGTATTTGAACTACTTACCTAGAAATAAAGTTTCTATTCTTGGCACCTGCTTTATTTATGGAATGTTTTAAATTACTGGGACACATGTTCTGAGTGACAGTCAGTTTTATTTGGAAATTTCGGGAAAAAGAAATTCTATACATGAAATACCCATAGATTTGACAATTGTGGGAAGTCTTCTGAAAGCTGCAGTTTTGAAGATGGGTATTTCAGACTTAGTTTGATGCTTTAAAAATAAAGTAGTGAGGAATCTCTTTTGGATTCAAGAATTGAAAAGAAAATATCTCCTGATGAACACACAGGTCTGAGTCACAACACTCAGGCTTTCTCTCGTTCTGTTCCACTGTGTGACCTTGATCATGTGCTTAGTCCTACTTTCTAAATGAAGATAGTGCTTTAGTCCTCTGTGCTTTAGTCCTACTTTCTAAAATGAAGATAGTGACTTTTGTGAAGTGCTTTAATATCTTAGATGAGATGCATCTGGAAAGAACATCCCACAATGCATTGAAAAGATAGCCACATTTTGCTGAAACAGTCAAACAAGTGCTAGTATCCCCTGCTGCCTCTCTGCAGCACCACTTAACTGGCATTGTTCCTAGAGCTGTGTTTGCATCTTGAAGGCTGATGTACAAACAGAGAAGTAAACAAAAGCAGCCATGCTAATTTCAATATTCCATTAGAAACAGAGAAGGGGTAGAAGTCAGGAGTGGTAAGCAGCAATGTTTAATTCCTTATTCTGGGTAAATTCTGAGCCTCTTTGGAACAAGATGTAGTACACAAAGAGGAACCTCATCTATTCACATACCAGACCAAAACATCCATCCTGACTTTTCTCCTAAGGAGACACTGGATTATGTTCTCCCTTCCATGTGCAGACATAAGTTGCATTAAAAGCTGTTGTTGTTAAACAACGGGCACATTCATCCAAATGAAGGAAAAAGTGGAAGCTGGCAAAGTAGATTTCAAGTTTGACCTACTGCAGATGAGCCAGAAGTAGCTTGGTGGCAGAACTTTAACATGTCTCCAAAATGTAGCCCAAACTCAAAAAATGATCCCCATAAAAGATTAGGCTTGTTTTATAACATAGATTACAAAGCAACCAAAGCAGTCATCTGTCAGGTGAAAGCTACTTAAAATGGGCATCAGTGTTACAGAGTGCTTTTCCTCTCCTCACCAGATATGTATCCAAGAAGGTCAAGTTTCAGAAAGTTAAGAGAACAGAATGGGGAAGGAAAATGTAGGGGAGAGCTGGAGCTTTGCTATATGGGAAGTAAAAATAAGGAATGGTGCCTACCCTGCTTGTTAAGGAGCAGGGAGGGTGGTTAAAATCTGTTTTGTATACTCCAAATGAACAGCCAACATATTCAGAAATGGACAGCTCCTGTAACCTGTAAATTCAGGCCCACTTCAAGACGGAATTATATTCCCAAAGAAGTCAAAATCCAATCTTCTCAAAACATTTACAGGGCACAGAATAACACTCTTATTCTGAAAGAGAGTCTCTCCAGTACTTACCAACTATGCTTCCAAAGAAAAGATTTGCCAATATTCTAAACCAGGGCAATGCGGGAAGGAGGTGAGGATTACCAATGGTCATGGGGCCAGACATGACACAGGGCCCCAATCCTGGCATAAGGGACTGGGCAGAGGCAGGGCAGGACCCAGTCCCAGGACACAGTGGTTAGCTGAGGCTGCATAGGGCCCAATCCAGGCACACAGGCCTCATCCTGGTGTGTGGGGTCCAATCTGGCCCACAAACTGGCCCTGCACCATCATCTGGCCCACAGGGCTGGAAAGGTAGAAATTAACTATTCTATACCTCTTAAATTTTTAAAAGCTATCTGCCCACAGTACTTACTCAAATATGAATTCTTCCTAAAGGTGCAATCTTCACAAAATCATATATGTATCACTGAGTGAAGAAAACATCACGGATTTGCAATAAAGTCACCAATCCGACTTATGTCTTCGATGCCAAATATTTCTGGGAATAAGCATTTTAGTTACATATCCAGACAGCACAGTACACATGCAAACAAGTTCTTGACATAAGCAGCAACCCTAATTCACACCATACAAAGCAGAGTTTCTATTTGGATAGATAAGCTAGAAAATAAGCACACAAGCTTCTGTAAACAGCAAGTGCCAAGGCTTTATCTGCATTACCACTTTTATGGTTTTTTGTACATCTAAACTGGAGGGAAACAAATAAAAGCTGCTTACTTGAAACAAACCAAAACTCCTTGCACAACATTTTGCTTGTTTTACAGCTGTGTTACTACTGTCTGATGTTCTTGTTGGGTTACAACAGAAATTCCCTTTCCTGGCATTTCCCTACTCCTTCTGAAGACATCCTTAGCACTTCAGTCTTTAATGGAATTTTTCTCAGCAGGACCATGTGCCATTGCTAAACACTGGGTGCATCTACACAAGATGCTTACTGCGCAGTAGCCTAATAACTGCCCAGTAGCATGCCAATCAAAAAAACTGTGCTAATATGCTACTGCACAGTGTTATTAGGCTACCGTGCAGTAAGCATTACAAAAAAACCCCTGTGTACTGCACTACTGCACAATAACTGTAGTTACTGAACATTTAGTACTTCATTAAGCAAGTACTAAGTTAAATGTGCAGTAACTACTACACATTAATGAATTTTTAGCCTCCCTGCTCTCAACAAGGACACTTAAATGTTCTTCTGTCTTTAGCCTTGCCCAAATTTCCCCACTCTGCCTTCTCTTCTTTTTATATGTTGCTTTCTTCCAAAAGAGAGCGTGGATTGTGACAGCATACATAGCAAACTCCTTATCTTGAATAACTTAATCTGCAGCAGAATAGAAGTTAAACACTGCTGATTTATTTTGACAGGAAACATTTACTCTTGCTGTTCACAACATGGATGGTGTCTAACTGGGTACAGTTAGACTATGACATTTTGCTTTTCTATCCCTCTAGCTGGGTAGCTGTCCATGCATGGTTGAGGTGCTTCCCTTCTTGTATATCTAGAAATGCTTTAAGTAAATTTTAGACTGAGCAAATTAAAGGTAAAGCAAAAAGGCATGGTGGGGGGCAGGGAAGAGTCAATGTTTTTTAGGCTCTTTTGAACTTTTGAATTATCGTGTTTTGCAAATATTGAGTGATGAAGTTTCATTGCTTCCTTGTGTTATAAGCCAATGGTGAGGTTTATTTCCTTTTTTAAATTGGGGAAAACCAAACACCAAAAAAAAAAAAAAGATTAGTAAGCACCAGGCTAAAAACATGAAATACATGCTAAACATGTCCACCAAGAAGAGGGAATATTTTTACTATAAAAATTTAAATTGTCTACTTTAGAAGACAGAGAGAAAAAAGGGGGGACAATACCTATATATAAAATAATCAACAGTAGAGAAGACAAATTAAGAACTTCTTTTCTCCATGTCTCAAAACACCAGACCAAGGGCAAATTCAGTGCAATTTATTTGGTGACAATGATTAAAAAACAAAACACTCTGTCATACAATTATTAATTTAGCTGTATAACTCATTACTATGGCATTTCAAGGAGGCAAAAAAAGAAAGAGTCCAAAATGGATTCTTTATAAAGAGACTATATAGTGTTATAGTTTATGTTAACAAATCCTGGAAGAAACATTATGCTTCCGAGCTTAAACCTAAAACTAACTATGAAGTTCTCTTTGCTGCAGCATTAGCATGAGAAAGAGCAGCAACACTACAAAAGAGCTGCAAAGCATTGCTAATTCCAGCATGAGCAGCACTCAAACTTCTGCACACATCCCTCAAAAGACGTGCTAGCTCAAGTTCAAATTAAAGCACCCCTAAATTCAAGTTAGAAACTTGAAAGTGCAGGGGAATCATATTATAAGCAATACTCAAAGTTATGCTTAAACTAACACTGCAGTCAAAATTAGCCCTGATGAGGTATCAGAAAACTTGAGGCTGAGGGCAGTTTTTCCCACAGTTGTCAAATGTGATGCAACACTGGACTAAATGGAACAGGTTTGATTCAGTATATCAATGTTTACACAAAAATTATTTAATCTGAGGAACACTACCCTTAGGTTCAACTAGACTCATTATCCTAACAATGAGAGGCAGGGTTCATTGGCATTTTAAGTTCAGTGGGATTTTTCTACACACTGATATAGACTGAAGTAACAATAAATATTCACTTAAGGTGGCATAACTATAGTATACACATTAAATTACCTTAACCTACTACCGAAACACACCATACTCCAGGCCTCAAACTACTGGAGGATTTTGCAAATTTACTGCATGCAGCCAACTTCATAGATGCATGCAAAGCAAAACTGTTCACACATTCCCTCTGGAAAATAAAATTCTATAACAGACTTATTGCCATCTTGACAAGAACTAAACTTCCTTGTAACACTTGATCTGGGGATTGCACTAGAAGATACAGTGGTTCACAAAGGATCTTAGACTGATACTTCCCTCTGAAACCCCATCTCAATATGCTGACCTCTCAAAGTATAGTACTTACTGTTGCTGGACTTGAGGTCACGGTGGATAACAGGAACAATTGCCTCATCGTGCAAGTAGTTCATTCCCCTGGCAATCTGAACAGCCCAGTTCACTAGTATGTCTGGGGGAATCCTTTTACCTGACAGCACCCTATTTAGTGACCCTCCACGGGCAAATTCCATGATCAAGCAGAGGTTGGGCTCCCTCAGACACACCCCCCTGAGGGCAATGATGTTGGGATGCTTTAACATGGCAAAGAGCTTGGCCTCTTGGCGGACATTCTCAATGGTCACACTGATGTCCTCATCAGGGTCATAGCGAGCTGCCTTGACAGCAACCTCATCGCCTCCCCAAATAGCTCGATAGACTTTTCCAAAGCCTCCGATGCCAATGATTTCTTCCAAAACCAGCTCTGAGAAGTCAATCTCCAGTACTAGAAAAAGATGGGAGAAGGGAAAAAAAAGTAAATTTTAAATTATTGGGAAAGATTATTCAGCCTCCACCATAACTGCATTATAAAAATCTGTGATGCCTAATGATACCCTTACAAAATAAGTAAACCCATATTAAAAGCCATAAATGAAGCATTCACTAGATTCACCCCTAAACAATCTAAATGAGAAGACAATTTTGTATATCCTTGCTGCTAATTAAGAAACCATCAAGGGTTTGGCAATTTTTTTTCAGAACCATTTTGTATACTTTGGTGAAAGTATATTCCACTTTCACATGAGTTTTGCTGGACTTCACCTGAGAAGTGTGTGATACACTGCTGGTAAGATAGCTACAGTATATTACAGGATACAGTCCATTTGTGGTGTTAATTACATATCATGAGTGGCAGGGGCAGAGGGAGGGCAAAGGTTATACATTCCTGTCACATATTGGGGGCCTAATATACATCAATTATAACACTGACTTGTAAGGTGAAAAACAAATGAAAAAAAGAGCTCTTTTTCTTGCATTTGATCATTGAGCACATTTACTTTTCAATTGCCACAGATGTGTTTTCATTCCTGTTAGACTCCAGTTTGCTCTCCCACAATTCCATAGTTTTGCAGGGCTATCTTATGTGTCAGCAAAATTGTCAGCCAAGTTCTGATATTACTCGGGATTAAGTGACAAACAGGTATATGTAGACGATGCATTGAATGCACAGAGTTGGTAATGGGAAAAGTTATGTTTGGATGAATATATAGCAAACATTTAACAGAAATAATTTAAAAAAACAGAAATAATTAGAAAAGCAGAGTGTCATAATTTTTAAAAGTTTCTTTACCCAATACCTTAAATTGTATAAACTACCTCAGTAGACTGGTAGTTACATGGGATTGCCCAATAATTCACAGATTCCCAAAACTTAATTTAGCAGATAAACCAGCATCTGGAGCCCAAGAGGTTGGGGGGGGGAAGGGGGGGAAGAGCGGGGAGGCCAGGGGGAAGAAGAAGCCGCTACAACAGTGCACAGTTTATGCTTATAGATAGCCAAAAGGAGTGTTGCATGATGGCTAGTACACTGTATGTTAAACAAAAAACCCTACACACATGATTTACCTGTGAACATACCTTGACTTCACCTGCTCTGCACTGCTGGTAGGTCCCATTCCCAGTAGGACTCAACTGATGCTATCTACCCACTGCTATACAGATTACCAATTATTGCCATAAAGAAAGTAAAGGATTTAAAAAGAGATATGTATTATAAAGCATTACATTTTTCCAGTATTTGAAATTCCACATAAGAAAACTTTGGAGGAAATGGAATACCAAGTTTGCTATTAACTAACTTGAGTCAAATCCTTTTCCTCAGATCCATTATAGAAAAGAAAGCAGACCTGCTCTTAGTGGGTATGTATTCACATCCCTGTGTTATTCTAGGCTGGACCTGCAGCAGCTAGGTACACAAAACTAAATTCAAAAGAAATTGACCACAGAGTGGAGGGGTAGGAGGACTTGAGGAAAGACAACATAACTAAAATTTTGTTTACAGAGGTTCCTAACTGAAAAGGTCCCAAAGCTGGATGGAGTACAGGCAGTAGCACAATCATATGAGGCTAGTAAGAACTTTCCCTGATCCTGATAACTGCAAGCACTTCCACATGTTAGCTCTAAGTTTCGTGACTACCAAGTGAAACCAAAATTTTAAAAGCCCAGAAATTAGATTTGTTTTCAGTTTGGCTTGACTTATGTCTGTCAAAAAACTAATTAACAAAGCATGGATTAGATGCAACCATAATACAAATATGCTGCAAACTTCCTCAGCAAAATGCTGCCAATGCACCAGAAACAATGCTGCGGACTCTCTACATTTCAGATGCATACAAGATCTTCTTCCTAATGTTCCACTGTCCTTCTCACCCCATGCAACCTTCTAGTTTGCTTCCTGCAACTTTGCCAAAAGATGATGGAAGGATACTTCACAGTCCAGAAAAATAAAGGCTTGAAGAGAAAACCCAAGCTATATTTGTGTATCACTGCAAAGGTGTAGATCAAGGATTGCTGACAGACCACATGCAGCCCCCAATGAAGTACCCTGTGGCCCCAAGCTCCTAGTCTGGATGCCACTTCCCCCACTGTTCCAGCAGCTGCTACCACTTGAGTCTCTGGGGTTCCCATCCATCCTCCAGCTTAGGCTTCCTGCCCCCATTCCTAGGAGCCACACTGTAGGGCTGAAGGAGCCTGTGGTAAGGTGGCTCAGGGGGACTTTACATGGCATAGTGTGGCACGGGGGCATCATCACAGTACAGCAGGGTGCCCACCATGCAGCA
>NW_005842135.1:34034-38214 GCF_000455745.1 Alligator sinensis | reverse complement strand
TGGCACAGCAGCAATTGCATGGTGAATCAGTGGGGGAAGTTGCCATGTGACATGAGGCCCCCAGCCACTCAGATATTGAAAAGCACTTGTGTAGACCATCTCTACCTAGCAACCCTTTAAAACAGGACTAGGAAATTGGAGTTTACAGGTTCTTTCTTACAATCACAGAGAGGTTATCATGGTTCTGCAATGGTAATGGCTCTGTGATATTCTAGCACTGATTTACATGCAACTGAAAAAACCATAGTTCTGTATCTTGACACTTCTAAATTAAATCAAGCATAAAACAAGGGAAAAATACACTGATCAGGGCCTATATTATCACTACAAGCATGCAAGATGCACTTCTAATAGCTGTGCAGTAGCTCATTACTACCCTGGCATTTCTTCCTGGCAGAAAATCCAAAACAGAATAGTTGCTTTCTACCACCACTTTTTTACAACTGAAATTCCAGGAAAGGCATAATGTTCCCATAGCCCAATTTAATGAGAGAAAACCAAATTAAAACATACAGTAGTGGTAGATATGGTACTAAAACATCCGTTTTACAGAATCAAAAATTCAACTCTCTGAAAGTGCTAGTGGTGATACTGATGGTAGGATTTTTCATAAGTGATTTGGTCGATGGGTTCAAAAAAGCTGCAGAAAGGAATAATTAATTCAAACTGGCTCTGATATTAACTGGTCAAAGAAACTGATCAGGCAGTTTGGCTACCAACATATACTCCTACATTCCAATGAAAAAGGATGGTTCTGACCCATGGGTGCTGAATGGACAGCTCCTCAAGGACTGCATTTTATCTGATTAGTGATTCAAGAGCAGGAGTGAAGGAAAACAAAATTCCTACAGTTCTACCTTTATTTTAAAAAACAAACGAACAAAAAACTCACACTCTACATAGTCCATGTATTCTATATAATACACACAAAAAAGAGAAAATACACAAGCAAGATAGAAGACACTGATATGGACAGGAGGCAGACAGCAGCTATTAAAAAAAAAAAATCTAGAGTTTGACAGATTCTCTGCAAGGGCGTGAAAACACAGAATTGCCACATTTGTATCATGTTTCACTCTGAGAACAGAGATAACCTTTGGAAGAAATTAGCCAAACAAGGAAAATCACGTCTGACTAGATGTTCATCTTTCACAATGACACTTAAAAAGACCACTGGGTTGGTCTTAATTAGCACACATCACTGAACAAGTAAATAAAAGCTATTCATGAAAGAAACTTTGCTAGAGGTACTAACATAACTTTTAATTTAATATTTAGCTTGATAGAGATACATTCTAGCTAACTGTAAAAGTGAATTGAAACATTAGCACCTTTTAACCATATATAATTCCCAAGGCAATAAGAGAATTAAAACAGAAATAAATTAAAATGAAGTTGATGAAAGGGATATTGATTCCTACCAGGGTTGGTAACTTAATAGAGCCTGCAAGTCACTGGTTCAAACTCAGCCCAGACCGACAATGACAGACTTGATGTATGTTTATTACCCTATATAAAACCAACTGCTCAGTTTAACTCCTAATGAATAACGGTTCATGGGACTGCAACCAGCACCTCTGTTGACAGCTATCAAGAATGACACCATAAATTAAGGGAAAGAAGAGTTCAAGTTCTGAGCTCACTTCTTTAGGCAGTTTCTCCAAATTAAGATTGAAGCACAAAGGTCACGTGGTGGAGGATACTGCCTACTACTGTCCAGGTTATTCCAACGAAAATAAGCTCTTTCTTTACTTATTTGCCTATTGATAATGTTGCCACTCCATGTTCCCAATACAAGAGAGTTCACTATTCACATAGCAACGTAAGTGGACATAGAATATCACAGAACATTTCCCAGAGTTCCCAAAGAGCCCAGAACCTCTGTGTCACAAACTCAGCAAGGAAGTAGCACAGACATGGACAAAGGCAACCAAATAATTAACTCTCTGGATACCTCTACAATGCCAGCAACACTAAGGAGAAATGATTTCCTTTAGACTCCTGTGTTAGACGGTAAACTTCTGTCACAGTGAACCTTCAAACCTAATTCAAAAGTAGCTACTGTTCTCACAAATGATCCCATGCAGCCTGATCAAATTGCATCACTTCTTGGTAGTAAGCTACTGCAGCATAAAAAAACATCTAATACACAGAAGCAAATCTTGGCCTAACATCAGCAAGTGTAAAGAGACTCCAGATAGCAATGGCAATGAAGTGGTGTTATATAAATGGATGGACATGATTCAGAGCTACTGAAAGGAGTATATTCCACAACAGCTCTTTGAGCACCAGCATGCACAGAAAGAGGAGAGGGGTTGGAGATCCACTGCTACATACATTTCTATTAAAAACAAAAAAAAAGAGGGGCAGTGATTAGGACACCAGGACTTTTGCAGCCTCTGAGAAGCAGAAATGGCTCTAGGACTTGGAGAGGGCTTCTCTCTGGAATCTCCCTCAAACCCAAATAACACTACTCACTACATGGTTTTTCCCTCACCCTTGACAAGGAGACTAAGCCAGTGTCTCAGGAGATGAAAGCAGAGTCACTGTCAAACACACAGCTTCCAGGATCTGAACAGTGAATGCCCTTTCATGCTAATAAAGCCAGGACTCTCCCATAGGCAAAAGGAAGCAGTATTTAATCCCACCTATGTGCTTTTGGGTACCCATGGGCATAATGAAAGTCATTTTGCTTATCCTCTTTGAAGGTGCATGCCTGCCTATAATAGCAGATGCAACACGGCTCTTACCCTGTTTCCTTTCTACAGAACAGTCTCACACATACAAGACTTTCCTCAACCAAAAGTAGGTTTTTAAAAAGAACATTCTATTGCTAGCTTTGATTTCTGACCATGGACTAAAGGCCAGGGAGAACAGCAGGCACATGATGTGACAGCAACATTCTGGAATATTTTGCTTTTCACAGCTGGAGCCGGCAGTCAATTGGTTGAGAGAGGCTGAAATGGCTTTACACTACAAAGTCAATAAAGGCCACAAACCTGCAGTGAGATCTATACCAACACCTTCAAAGTGCCATTCAAGTCAGCGAGCTCCCAAACGGCCACGAGGCAGGGGCCCTTACATAACTGGACCCAAGCAACTGACTTCAACAGTGGCGTGGTAGGTTTTTAGGGCAGAATTCAATCTTAGGCATTTCAAGTAATAAAAAGTAGCTTGGTAACACAAGCCAGCACAGCCAGATACTTCACTGTTAACACCTTTACAGTCAGGTGGGATGAAAGACCCAATGGAGCAAGCATTAACAGTGCACTGACATTTCCAGTACAAATTAACTGGTGTGCACTCCCAGCGCTCTCCAGCCTGGGGTGTGCAGGCAGAAACACCTGACTGAGTAAAGACCCGGGGCCTGCAAAGCCCTGTGCCTTTATTCACGACACATCAATGCACCCCCCTCTTGAAACAAGTTGCCGGAGCAAAAGCTGAGGGACACTGAACCTAATTCATGGGCACTGTAGCAATCTAGGCTATTCCCACCAAAGCAAGCTCTTCCCTTACTCATCTACCTATTTATAACATTGTCAACACAAGAGACAGAACTGGAGGACAAGGTGGAGAAGGAAGCAGGGTGCCTGGGGCAAGAAGAAAGGCGAGGTGGGATGCAGGAGACAGTGGGGATGGTCCAGCAGCTCTGGGGTGGAAGGGGTGGTGGGGGCAGCCCAGCAGCCCAGCTGCAGTGGCATCGGCCACCAATTCTCCCACTGGCTCCGCACCACTGAGGTCCCCAGTGCGACAGGCTTCAGCTCGGATGCCACCGGGAGCTGGGGGAGGAGAAGGGGTCCGTCCCAGTCCACCCGCTAAGGTCACCCCAAGATCACCCCAGTGGCCTGGAGGTGCCCGAGCCAGGAGCCGAGCTAGGGATCAGGGCAGAGGGAAGCCCCCCCCAGCCCCCTTACGCTGGATGGCGGGGGGCGGCGGGTAGCAGGGCCGCAGCTCCGGGTTGGCGCCGTGGCGGTGGAGGCTGCTGCTGCTCACGTAGTTACTGGGGAAGATGCCGACGCGCTGGTCGATCTGGCCCGTCCACCAGCCCTCGTCGCCGGACACGTGCGAGTCCCGGGACAACACCTGCACCACGTCGCCCGGCCGCAGGCTCAGCTCGTCCTCGCCGCACGCCTCGTACTCGAACACGGCCGTCCACAGCGGCCCCGCGCCGCCGCCCTCG
>NW_005842135.1:4623-33607 GCF_000455745.1 Alligator sinensis | reverse complement strand
TCCGAGGCCCCGCCCCCTCAACGGTGAAAGACCCTCCCCTTCCCGCGCTGTTCCTGGCGTTGGCGACCAGCGAGCCCTCAGGTTGGGGGTGGGATAAACGCTTCGTCGTGATTGGGCGAGCGGCACAGCAAAGGATGTCTCTTTGTTTGCCATTGGTCGAGAGAAGGTGAAACAGTGCCCAACGGCAGCCGCGCCCGGACCTGGCCGAGCCGCGCGCGTACCTGCTGCGGGAGGGAATGAGGGAGTTCTGCGCGCATGCGCAGCGGGTCACGGAGTAAGGGTGGGGGCCTGCGTGGTTCCGTGTCTAGGGTTGCCGGGTGGATCGTCACTTCAGCCCTTGTAGGTTGTACCATCAATAATAGTAGAAGCGTTCAAAATGTGTCATAATTTTTAAGGCAGCTAGTTGATGTAGCGCATGCAAAACCCAAGTCACTCTCAGG
The DNA here is from genome assembly GCF_000455745.1 of Alligator sinensis. Lineage (NCBI taxonomy): Eukaryota > Metazoa > Chordata > Crocodylia > Alligatoridae > Alligator > Alligator sinensis. The sequence goes on along the minus strand of NW_005842135.1, from coordinate 33,167 downwards.
GAGGCTTCACTGACTTTTGGGATTGCTCTCAGCACTTTCTTATGACTACTCGCCTCAAAATAACGAAATGCTCCCATTTTGATGACCTTGTTTTCTCACTGGCTGCAGTGAGCAACAGAAGATGAAGAAGACTTACTTTAATACTTATTTACATACATATTTGCATATTTTTTCAATGTACCATAGTTTTTCAGCAGATAAGATGATTTTGAGCTTCCAATACAACGTAATAAACAAGACCTGGCAATGCTGGTCTTACCCCTGCCACATGTTATGTCACCCGATTAATGGGCAGGCAAGCTTCTTTGGGTAAATGTGATTTCTTGTTCAACCAACTGAGCCTGCCTATGTCCTTAGATCAACACGTGGCAACCAAAAACACAATTAGCTGGTCAGCTACACAATAAACAGGCCTGCTACACCTGCCAAGTCATTATCATGCCATAAGAATAACTTCTTATCTACAAAAAGGAGCCAACCAGCTACAAAGTTAGTGCTTACCAATGTGTAAGGGTTTCTAACCAGTTTTAATTTGCATGTGTAGCTTGGCCCTCACACTCTGCTCCCCCTGTGTTTCCAGGCAGGCTCCTCTGCTGGCTTACCCTGCTTCCCAGCTTGCGGTCTGAAGTGGATGTCAGGGTGCCCCTGCTACTACTACTGTAAGGGATTAATGAGCATAGCTTCAGTTTCTGGCCACATAGGTCTATGGTTTTGTAGCTCTTAACTTTTTTTTGCTGGGGACTTTCATCTTTGCAGCTGGTCTGGATCCCAAGGGCTGGGGCTGACCTGTAGGAAGGATCCATGCTTGGTTCCTTTGACGTTAGTAAGCAATTTTGAACTTGTTCTTTCCAATCTTTATGAAGGGCCAAATCAGGTTCCTATTTGAAGCCAATGGTGAATTAGTTCCCTGTGAAAAGGCAAAGCCCTCGTCCTCACCATAGCATGCAGTTCCTTAGTGTAAGTAATTACTCTGCTCTTAAAAACCGTAGGGATTTTTAAGGCCTGGCTTGACAAAGCCCTAGCTGGGATAACCTAGTTGGGGATGGTCCTGCTTTGAATAGGGGCTGGACTAGATGACCTCCTGAGGTCCATTCCAGTGCTAATGTTCTATGATTCTAACTTCAGGTTTATGAAAGGACTCAAAAACATTAATATAAAATTAGCTAAATACTCCCCCCCCACCCCAAGGTTGGGTTTCTTTCAAAAGCCTCCTCCTAAAAGGCTACTTACCTCCTTCTAGCCAAGGGAAAGTTAATGAACAACAGCTGCTACATTCAGTTTGCTGACCTTCATTTTCAGCTCTGTGTACCTGCTGCCTGCTAACAAGGTGAGTCAACAAAAAAAGCTAGGCCCTAGCAATTTGGGTGCTGAACTCCCAATTGAGTTCTTATTCCCTGTTGTGTTATTGCTTATATTGTGGTAGTACCACCACACTTATAATGCAGTGGGATTTCTATTTTACCAGGGATAATGAAGTTTTCTTATTTTACAAATAAATTAGCAGGCAGATTGCATGAAATTACTTCCAGAGGAGCTGGGAAACAGCGTTTAGGTCTAATACAATACATCCAAGTCAGATGCATATAGGATTGTTGCTTTTCACATTGAACATGTCATATATATGAGTTTTGTTTATCTAGGCTCTAGATCTTGTATCATATTCTTTGTTGCCAGAGTTGGGGGTAGAGCCCAGGACTCCTGCTTTCCAGCACTTTTTCTGTTGTCTAGTAAATAGCTGACTAACCTATGGACAAAGTATTTGTCCACTCTGTCTCTTGTTTTTAGTGTTTAAAAAAAAAAAAAAAAAAAAAAGGAATACAGTAAAAGCTCTGTTATCCGGTATCCATGGGGAATGGGGGGTGCCAGTTAATCAAATATGCTGGCTATCTGAGAGTTATACTTATATCCAGCCCGGTGGGTTGCAGGCAACTTTGCCTATTCGGGCCACCACCCCTCCCACTGCATCTGGTGTGCCAGGGCTTTCACTTCCTGGCATCAGTGTGCCAGGAGACAGAAACGGTGGGCCTGCGCAGGCTGCTTTGCCTCAGGCCGTGGTCCATGAGGAAGAAATGGACTTGCAGTTTTGCTTTTGCCATGTCAATTGGCAAGTGGTACATAAGATGCCAGATGCCAGTTAACAGAGCATTCCGGATGATAAAGTGCTGGATAACGCAGCTTTTACTGTATAATTACTCCTGTAGCTCAAATGATATAAAAATAGGCAGGGGATCTGAAGGTCTGGAAGTTTAATCTTACTGATGTGCTATGTGAGAGGTGGCATTTTAGACTTGGATATAATATGCTTCCAACTGTTTTACCTGGTTTCTTTCATTCACTCAGTGAGAGAACTGCCTTTAAAGGAGTTTTGTAGTAAAAACATTATAATCAGTAAAGTATAGTGAAATGTACAAGATACAAATGTTCCATGTTGTCACATATTTTGAGTGTTGGAGGTTTTAAAATTGAAAGATATGTTACTGATGATCAAAATTGTAATGGTAGAAAGGATTTTTCATAGGTGATAGCTTTTATTGGACCAACTCCATTGTTGGGATAGATTTAGATAAGCTTTTGAATGCAATGCATCCTTCTTCAGGTCTGAGGAAAAAGCAAGTGCAGCAAAAAATTAAAAACAGTTTGCAGGGCTGTAAAAAAAACGGCAGAATGATAGTTCTAAAATTAAATGGTAGAAAGATTACTCCTTTCATGCACTTAGTCATCTCCTGTTTGAAACGGCAAGTCTGCCACCTTGTGGAATTGAAAAAAATTGTTCAGGTCCAGGTTTAAGAGAGAGTTTTACTTTTACTTTTTTTTTTTTTTTTTAACAATTCATTGATTTATTTTTTTATTTTTGAAAGAGAGATTATATTAGTTCCAAGAATTACTTTCAGTCACTATGAGGTTTAGATTGGCAAATTGATAGCAGGAAATACTATTAGAAATTGATTACATGCAGTCCTGGAAATGAAGAAATGTTGTAGTGTGTTGTTACTTGCTCTCAGGTTAGGAATAGGGAAGATTTTGAAACTGTATAAGATTTTCTGCCAAAAACATCATCTAGATATAGTACTATAGTTTTTATCATCTAGTTTTGCCATCAGTCTCCAAAGTTAGTATTCAAGCAGAAGACAGGAGGAAGAATTAGTTTTTGAACAGTGTCTGTATTCCGATCCAGACTTCCCAAGAGTTGGGATTTAGGTAACCTTTCCTAAAAAGATGGCCTAAGCTGCAGTGCACTGATGTCAGTCTGGTGTGGTTGAAAACTCCTGCAAAATTGTGGAGGTTTGGCACCAGGGTTTTGGTTCAGGCTCATCTCTGGTCCTAAAACTGCAAACAGTTGTTTCCCAGTTTTATGCATTTGTTTCATTTCTCTTTAATGATCCTAGTGTCAGTAAGAGTGTGTTGCTTTGCTAAGCTGTAGTTCTAGGGCTAGCCTTAAGCTCAAAAACCCTGGAGCTGCGTGCTACCACTTGCTTTGGTCTGTGAGAGAACAGAATCATGAAACCCTTCTGGAAGTGGCAGGAAATGGAAAGCAACACAAAATGGTAACATTTTCACTAGCAGCGTTGTATAGTCACAATTCACCTTATAGTGGCTGTGGATGAAAGTACAGCTCTCCAAAAACAGGAGAAAAGAAATGAGGAGAGGGAGGGACAATTACTTAACACAGGGCATTCTTTGGCAATCATATAGTAATTTATAATATATCCTATATTATACTTTATTGAGTAGCAATAAGTATTCTTCTGCCCTTTCAAAGATGTCTAAAGGCTGTAGTTACAGTGAAGAGATACAGCTTATACTGGTAAAATAACTTATTTTGCCAGGATAGTTAAAGTATCTAAATGAACAAAAGCTATACTGGTGAGAAAACCCTTACCAATAAATTGCATCTATGCTGGGGAGGGAGGAAATGTAGACAATAGGTTGCCAACAGCACAGTACCTAGATTCCCGGTTGCCCTGGGCAAACTTTTAGTATGGGCCCCCATTCATCAAAGATAGATAATAATAATCCTTATTTTCACCATTTTCGGGTCCCCTTTCTGTCTGGGCCCTGGGCAGCTGCCCAGTTCACCCATGCCCATGTCTGGCCCTGGTTGCCAACATACAGCTGCTCCTTGCTTAATGTGGTAATTATGTCCTTGAAAGATGCGACTTGAAGTGAAAGGATGTTAAGCAAATCCAGTTACATCATAGTAGTTACCTACTTGCAGGCGGCAGCCAAACAACGTTATAACCAAACATTGTGTGCCTTTAAACAAGTATGTTCTCTAATAGATCAGAGATGTAATAATGAAACATTAACCAGGATGAGGTTAAGTGAGAAGTACCTGTAATTAAGTCAGCTTCCATAGACATAGAAGCCCCGTTAACAAATAGGTGTTATAGCTTAGAGGGAGACTGAAGGTTTGCATCCTATAATTGGATTCAGTGAGAGAGAGCGCTTCAATCTGCTTGATACATTATATCTGCTGATCTCCCAGATGATTAAGGAAAATAATTCGTTTTTCTTCATAAAAACGGTGACCTGGAAAACAAAGCAAGATGCTGAAACCTCTGGCTAATGAGAATCCTGGTACAGGTTTCCCTGGTAGAAGTCTGGGAAACTAAAGCAGATTTTACAGGCAGACTTGACTTTTAAGTCTAGTTTTTGTTTGTTGTCTGTTTATTTTACATGGCAGTGATTCCATGGACATTATTATAAGTCACAATACACTTTCACATGCACCACAAGGAACTTAGAATGTTAGTAGCTTCCGAGTACAAAACAAAAAGCAGAAGAACTTTTGCATGAGGATTAATAAGGCACAAGGAGCAATATCTCTAACAGAGGTATTACTCTGTTACTTTGTCCTGTGTTCTGAAGCTAATTGCAATAAATTCTATTTATATGTGGTTGTTCAGCTCTAAAGTGCAACAGATCACATTTATCAGTATTGTTTCACCTGGCAGTGGAGTGCAGCCAGCCTTACAGTGGAACACACAAACTGTAGATTATCACATAAGCAGTGCTTTAAAACAATTTAGCAAAGGATATGAAGAACAATAGCATGATAAATTATTGCTGAGGAATTTAGGGTCAGCAGCATGTAAATACTTTTTCTTTCATATGGTTGACTTAGAGCAACAATTATAAGTCCAGTTTAAAGTTAGTTAACCAGTCTAATGCTCTTGAGGAAAGGGAATGTATCTCTGCAATGCCACTGTCAAATTTGTATAGAGGGCAGAATGTTATGTGACCCATAATTTAATCTGGATTGTCACAGTCACTTTTTGCAGAACTCCTAATACACCATTTGTGCATCAAGTGACCGCAGTGGCTATGACTGGTTCAAATCTGATTTAGAGCCTTCCATGTTTCTCGCAGAAGGTCAAAACCAGGAGTCTTTATTGTTGAATCGAAAATTAGATTTTCATTCTGAATGGTGGCTTCATTCCACGCTTTCCTCCAGGCTACTGCATGTCATGTCCTACAAGGGCTTGTACACATGTCCACAAAAGTTTCTGTGAGACCAACCAATGAGCTGGGAGGTTCTTTAAATCTCTATGGATGGGGAGGTCTGGGTTGTCATTCATGTGGACAACCCGTCTGTATGTAGCTTCGTCGCAGCGAATATCTGAAGGAACAATATTAGCTAGCACTGGTAACCACTAAATTGGTAAAGATTTCAGGGTTCCAGTGATGGCATGCATTGCAGAATTTAACTGGATATCCATGCATTTGGTATAACTACTAGCAGCCCAGGCAGGTGCACAGTACTTGGCCGTTGAGAAAACCAGTGCCATAGCAGAGATGCAGAGTACTCATGGGGTGGCACCCCTGTTCATTCCAGGGAGTTTTTACACTATGTTCAACCAACTTGTAATCTTCACAGCTATTTAAAAAAAATGATTATGAAAGATTAAGGTGTGATCAAGTGTCACACGTAGGTAGGACAGAGTTGGATCATGTTGTAGTTTTTCTATGCAAAAAGTATCATTGAGATGATCATGTGCTATGTGGCTGCTGAGATGAAATGCTGAGATGATGAATTTAGTTAGATTTGGTCGCAGCCTCCACTTGCAAAAATATTCTGCCATTATTGACAGGTCTAATGTCAGCGTGTCTTCAATCCCTTTGAAGGTCCTTGCCTATGTGGTTAGTGTCAGGTCATCGGCATATGCAAATATCCTCAAAGAGGTAGCAAACATATTGCGTATGTGAATGTTGAAGAGAGTCAGGGCAAGAACACTTCCCTGTGGGAGGCTGTTATTTAGAGTCCTTGGTCTGTTCTTTTTCTCTTGGAGGTAGACACATGTCCATCAGTTGCCTAGAAATGTCCTCAAAAGGCAGAGCAGTCTGGTGCACAGGAGAAGACAAGACAGTTTTAGCAACAGACTGTGTTTCCAAACAATATCATATGCTGAGGAAAGGTCAGTGAATGCAGTGCCAGTCTTAATGTTGCACTGGAAGCCAGTCTTGATGTTTGTGGTGAGGGCAAGCACTTGGTTACAGCAGCTTCAGTGTGGCATAAAATGTAGGATGAATGCTGTGGCAATTGGGCTAATCCTTGTTCATGTGGGATGGATGCTGTGGCAATCAGGCTAATCCTTTGAAGGATGAGCCGCTCCAGTAATTTGTATGTTGTACAAAACAATGATATTGCTGGGATCCTTTGACCCCAGCTGATTTCCTGCCCTTTGGGCAGGGGGCTGGACCTGATGATCTTGCAAGGTCTCTTACAGCCCTGAAGTCTATGAAATATATTGGCCAGTAGGTCCTGGGATTGCTGCCTGATTTTCCTGGTTTCAGCAGAGCAATAACCATTGCTTCACGCAAGATTCGAGGGATTTGACCACTCTCCAACATGTTTGAGTACAGGCACAGAAATCACCTTTGATCCATTGGTCCAAGATAATGGAGGAAATCTGGAGGGACTCCATTTTTCCCTGCAACCTTCCCTCTTTTTGTTGCAGACACACCAGCCCTAAGTTCCTTGGTAGAGAAACCATTTGAGAGTTTGGAGGACTTTAGGCAGTTGGCTATTGACTCTTTCTGTTGCTGCCTGATGTCCTGCTTATAATGCTTGTCAAGTGGTCCCTTTGAATTCACAGCCAGCTTTGTGGTGATGGCATCCTTTTTGACCTGTGCATTCACAACTTCTGCAGGGTTAGTTGCTCCAAGCTTTCTTGGGTGGTTCCAGGCTTGGTGGCTTGAATGTGTGAAATCCAAGGATTCCATACACTCAGTCCATTTCTCATGTCTGGCTGTGTCCAGGGACACAAACAAGGCTGTTGCTAGTGCAGGATCCCCTAACTGCTAGTACTGTGGGAAGAGGCTGTCACACTCAGAATTCCAACAAGGAATGTATGTCTCCCTGTATCCACACAGAAGTTTGTTCTTTGTGGCTGTAATGAGAAGGGCTGCAAAGCGGCCATACTCCTTTGGTGCTGTGGGGGGATTCCACCTCGCCACCTGTTTTGACATCATAACAGGGATTTCAATCTCACTATGGATGATGACTGGCTGTGTGGGAAGTCAGAAAGCACATTTCTAGATGCAAGGAGAGGAGTACCATCCCTGTTGGTCAAAACAAAGGTGCAGTCTGGATTATAGTCCTGTCCCCACCTTGCAAACCTAAAAGTACCGTATTGTTTAGCATAGTACACAAACTGTACAGCCTCTGCTGACATCCAGTCTGTCAAGGCTTCCCTGTTTTTGTTGTTAACATCATATCCCCATTCCATATAATGACTGTTGAAGTCTCCATCATATATACGGGTGTTCAGGAGTCGATAGAGCTGGATGGGGCCATTTATCATTGGGTATCTTGTAAACATTAACAATTGTCAATTTACCAAGCTTGACGGATGTTGTGCCAATGCCTCAGTTTTCAGAGGACAATATTTGCATATAGTCGGATATCTCATTCTTCACATGGATTGCCAGGCCATATTTTGGGTTGTAAGTGTTGGTGGCAAGCTTATTGCCGTCCATCTTATAGAGGCAGGCTTGTTTCTTGCTCTTGACATGGGTTTCCTGAAGTGCTAGGACATCAATCGAATTTCTCTTCAGCATTTTCTCCAGATAGTCACATTTGGCCTCGAGAGACCCTCAACATTCAGTAGGCAGATCCATGTCCCAGGACCTAAACTTTTGAAAGAAGGACACTTAAAAGGGCTTTTTTGATTTTTACGGTTGTTGCTCCATTGGCTGGGAAGCCGTTGATTGTTCAGTCACCATTGTGATGACATTAGTTGTGAATTTTCCTGTTTTGGATTTCCATGTAGCAGGGTGGGCCACACACAGGCTGTCATCTTCCACCCCATGTAAATACTGTTACTGGTATTTACCTATACTGCTGAAGCAGGACTTTACAAAAAGAGCTGTGGGATCTTTACTGAACCCTAGTGATAGAGATTTTTTTTATGTATCCCCTGAAAAGGGGCACCTCCACAGTACATAACCACCTAAAAATGTATTGAGGCTTTGATCCCACCGTATTTCACAATGAAAGATGCCACCTGCTAAGACATTACAGCATCTGGGTTTTCCCTGGAGGCCTCCCATCAAAATAATTACCAAGCCCATTCATAACTTGGTTTCTGAAAAATGAGGAAATTCTGATCCTTGAAAAAGCAGAAAGTGAAAAGCTGAATGATTTTATTTTGTTTCAATTTTGACAAGCAGTTTTATTTGATTATTTTAAAAACAGATTTGGGCCAGTTTTCAGTTTACTCAAACCTGCTTGCACAAAGTTAAAGGAGCACTGGATCAGACCTCAAAATGTGTGGCTCCAGACCATAACCATGACTTCTGAATCCCCTAGAAGTTTGTAGAAGCTCAGATCTGAATTGGTCATCCATAAGAGTGTGACTCACTACAAATATCAAAATCTATCAGCCTTGAACTCTGAAGACTTGCATCTAATTATAGCTCAAGGTAATCTCTTATCAGAAATAAATACAAAGTTATTGAAGCAAAATAGAAGTAGTTTCTCCCTTTCAGAGACAAAGAAACTTTTTGCTGATTTGAATCTGTTTTTCCCCCTCTAAACTGTACTCAATGGGTTAGCTTATTATACAGGATAATAAACCTCAAGCTAAAATAAGATCAAATAGATCAGTGCAGTAGTAATTGTTTTCCCTGCTGTCTTGAGGGAGCAGGAAGCATTTGCCTGCTGTTGTCTAATATTTGCAGTCACAGCTGCAATTTCTGGCAGCTCTAACTAGATGACACTGAAAAAAATGTATGCATTTTTATTTGAAAATTTTCAAAATGGATTTTCCTACATAGGGTTGCTTAGAGAGGAGTGGATATTATAGAAGGAGAGCATTGAAACAGATACCTCTGGAATGATCTATCCCCTATTCTTCAGTACCTTCCCTAGATCCACCATTATTGGTTTTAAAGATGCTAGAGGAAATGCCTCTGTTCAACAGCCGTTAATAGATCTATTGTCCATGAATTAATCCAGCCCCCTTTTGAACCTGTCTATGCTATCTATTCATGTTTACCCGTCTTGACTAAAATCAAATATGATACTCTATGTCATGTTTAATACAGCCTCTCAGGGGACTCTTTCCTGTACTTGTATGGAGATTAGTCTTAACTATTAAAAGATACAAATATAATTATAGTTAGGGAATGATGCAATATCCTTGTTGTGATGTCAGCTCTTAGCACTGGCTGCACCAGAACCAGAAATATCAAGAAGCATCAGTCCATTAAGCAACATGACCTTCACATTAAACTGATATAATTGTGTTTTGAGTGGTTTGCCCTTTATATTCCAATGGTTTTATATTTTCTGTTCGGTTTCTCTCCACTTTGTTTCTCTAAATGGTTTGAGGTGAACTCTGGTTGTGTATACCTGACAATATAGTACACTGCATTGTTAAAGCTCTTGTAAGATCTGAAACAAATATGACTCGGAAGCTAAACCTGTAGATGGGGCCCAATCCTACACAGTGCTGAATGGCCACCAACAATAGTTGGACCTGGTCCTCTTCCCATTTAACTTAGTGGCAAAGCTCGCAGGGGCACTTATGGCCTATGACAGTTTATACCAGCTGAGGATCTGCCTCCTAGAAATAAGGAAGCTCAGCACCTGTTTCAGTGTCAGGCTCAATGGGAATAGCAAATATTCAATACCTCTCAGAAGGTAACCATGGCAGAATAAAGTGTAGGATGGACCTGGGAAATCAGAGGAAATCAAAGACCTTTGAGACACCTATGTCATGTTCTGATAGAGTATCTATCAATAGAGTTTTCACTAGATAGTGCACTATATATTTTGATGGATCAGTTCAGGACAATCTTGGGAATCAAATGTTCAGCAGGCTGCTTGCAGTTTGATGATATTTTGTGCTAAGGGACTAGGGGCTATTGACCAAATACTTGTTTAATTTGCATCCTACCAATTTCTGTGGTATAGCTTTCACAATGGTAACTGAAAAGAATTTAACCCTGTTGGCATGTGTGTGTGTGTGTGTGTGTGTGTGTGTGTGTGTGTGTTCACACACACACATATATGAAGTAATCGGGAACTTTGACCTACTTATCTGCCCACGAATTAATCTTCCCAACATTTATTCATATATTCTAACAGCTTCAGAACACTTTTTCAAAAAGCCATTTTTAAAAATCAACCTGTCCTTCTTCAACACAAGGAATTTTCTTTCAAAATTGCATCAGCTAGAGGCCCTAGAGAAGTAACAGTCACTGTTACGCTTGTGTTTGGCTTTCTGTCTATAAATGATACCCTCTTTCCTATCAGTGCTGCAAATTGGAGAGTTATACAGTTGGGAAAGGGGAGATTTTTAGCTTCTACTTTGGAAGGTCTCATGATAGACTTTGAAATGATGACATTTTTATGTATATAAAGTAATGTTAAGTCTTTCATAGAAGATTTTATGGCTTCTTCTGAGGCCTATGAAATTGGTTTCATGGTAACAAACCACATGACTTTACAATAGGTGGGAAATGAAAGAAAATCTAAAACTTTTTCAAATGTTGATGTCAAGGTTGACTGTGTAGTTTTATTAATAGGTTAGACAATGGGTTTGGATAGGGATGATCTTACCACAGGCAGGGGATTGGACTAGATGACCTCTGGAGTCCTTCCAGCCCTACTTTTCTCAGATTTTATGATTTATGAAATATTTTTTCTGTACCTTGCAGAGTTCATGTGGGATAGTTTTAATGCTGATTTTAACACTTATTTGGGATGGCCTACATAATTCATTCACAAGCAATGCACTCATCTCAAGTTTGTGCCAGTAAAACCTTTATGCCCTGTTATTCCACACTATCATGTATTCTCTATGGACTCAGTCCTGTTCTCATTAAAATTGGTGGCAAACCACCTGCTGACTTGGTAGCACAGGATCAAATTATAAATCAGAAGTAACAACTAACTGGTGATTAAAACATGGAATTAAGTTAATGTTTTTTAACAAGCTTCATGAAAACCTAGCATGACTCTGAAAAACTGAATGTCAAACTGTGCCGCATTGGATAAATATAGAAAAAATGTTATAGTGAGATGGTTTCACATGCGTTTAAACATCTTTTTGTGATGTTGTTTCCCCAGTTTCACTTGCCTACACAAACTTTCTAGTTTAACATATTGCGTTGCCAGGTGAAGGCTGAAAAAACCTGATAAATGTCTCCAATTTACTAAATATGTTGTTGTCTGTATTATTTGTAGCAGAAGGTATACTGCACTGTTTTTTTCAGAAATGGGTAATAAGAAGAAAATTTAAAAATATATTGCAGTTTTCTCTGTGGAGGAGGATCTATAATCAGACACAACTGATTTCTTATTCGTATGCTGAGGAAATGTCACATGCTGAGTAGCTGCAGTGTCTGCCTTAGGGCCTTGAAGCTTTAGCTTCAAGCCTGCTCTGGAGAGTCAATACATAGCATGACATTTACAGTAACCTTCTAGTGCTTATTATGATCATTGTTATTAGTGAAGCAGAGATCAACTAACTGGCAGGAGTTATAGCTAATTGGCATTGATATTCTCACAGGTCCCAATTAGGGCAGCAGAAGAATGAAGCTCTTTGCCTGCAGCAGGGAAAAAATGAAGGAGAAGAGAGTTGATGAAAACCAAGTAAAAAGCTAATCCTTTAATTCCTGGAAATTTAGTATGTGCCCAGCTAAATGTCCTCCCCTCCACCCCAACTGAATTAAGCAAGTTTTCCTCACTTTCCCTGCACAAAACGAGCTGATATTCTGTAGCTCAGATGGTAGGACAAAATGATTCAGAACTCTAGACTTGGGAGACTAGAGAATCTCATTTGAACTGCTGCTTTATATTGATAAGATTACAGTGGCACAATATATAAATCTTGTATTGGAATTTACTTGCTAAATGTAATGACTGCATATGATATAGCATTTCCAGTAGTTTGTAACTAAGACCAGACTTGACCTGATGTTATGATAGATGGTGTATAATCAGTAGCCTCAGGGGAAAGTACTACATTTTCTTTTGATGTGATGTCTTTGCGGCAGAGTTTTATATTACATCATTTTCTAGGAAGGTTTAATAGTCTCATCAGAAATAAATTGGGACTCAGGGGAACTGAGTGTTGTTTCAGCTCTATCACAGGTTTCTTGGAATCGTGTAACCTCTACCTTATCTGTAAGAAGAGGGATAATAGTTGCCCCAACAGGAAGTTGTAAGGCTTACCTCATTAACTTGCTTTAGGGGTATAGGTTGTAGCCATGTTGGTTTAAGGACATAGGCAGAAAAGGTTCTTTGGGTAAATCTGATATCTTTTATTAAACCAACTCATAGTTGGAAAAATTCTTCTTTGCAAGCTTTCGGGTACAAATACTCTTCATCAGGCTGAGGAAGCATCTGTAGTTGGCGTGTGCTCTTCCTGGATGAAGTAAATAGTAAAGAAGCCAGAGGCTGGTATGCATGCAAGAAAGCCACTCAGTGAAGATGTAAACTGAGTCGTCAGTGGGTGGGAGACAGGTGAGGGGGTGGGGGTGGGAAGGTGAGTGGATGTAGCTGGTAAATAGTGGAGAGGTACCTGGGGAGTCAGATGTTAGGTGGTTATAATGTGTCATAAATCCAATGTCTATATTTAGTTCATGATTTTTTGTATCCAGTAGGTTGATGAAATGAAGTTTGTAGGTTCGTCTGTGGAAGGTGTTTTGTAAATTCCCTTTGAGGATTAGAACTGAGAGATTGGAGAGGGAGTGGTTTTCTTGTGAGAAATGTGTCCCCACAGGTAATTGGGTATTCTTGTCTTTGCTAGATTTCCAGTGTGCATTCTAGTGCACAGTTGTTGTCTGGTCTCTCCTACATATTGTCCACCAGGGCATTTAAAGCTTTGTATGAGATGTATTATGTTTCTGGAGGTGCAGCTGTAATATCCAGGAATGCTGATAGTTCTGTTGTGAGGTGTAGTAATTGTGGGGGGTGGTGGAGATATGTTGGCAGGTTTTACATTTATTGTCATGGCATGGTCTGGATCTATTTGGTGTGTTTTGGGCTGTAGGAAATTTGCTTCTGGTGATGAGGGTAGTGAAGTTTGGTGCTTGTTTTGAAGGCTAGGATAGGTGGTTCTGGGAAGATCTCTTTAAGAATTGGGTCTTCTTCTAGTATGAGTTGCAATTGTTTGAGGCTTTTCTGTATAGGTTCCAGGTTGGGGTGATATGTCATAACCAGTGGTGTGCGATTGATGGAGGTTTTCCTTCTGTATTGCAGCAGTTCCTCACGTGGTATCCAGGTGGCTTTTTCAAAAGTGCAATCCATCTCTCTGGAGGAGTGTCCAGAAGTTGTTGAGTTGAAAGCCTTTTTGTCACCTCACAAATCTCAATCACGGGTGTTCTCCTCAGTGCAAATGTGGTGGTTTCTGAAGGCTTGGCTGTATATTACAGCTTTCTTGGTGTGTTTAGGGTGATTGCTGGTTCTATGCAGATCTGTATGTTGGTTGGTCTGTGGGTTTCATGTATATCATAGTCCATATTTTACTATTCTGGATAGTGATCATTATGTCTAAAAAAGGAGATGTTGGTACTGGAGTATTCAAAAGATAGTATGATGGAGGTGATGATCATTGAATTTCTGATGGAACTCAATCAGAGATTGTAGGTTTTCAGTCCAAATAATGAAGTTGTCATCGATATATCTTAAGTATAGCAATGGTTTTATGGCGCAGGCTCATAAAAAGGTTGGTACATTGTGGGGCCATTTTGGTACCCATAGCTGTCCCATGGTCTGGAGAAAGTGTTGGTTATTGAAAGTGAAGTTGTATGCAAGGATGAAGTGTATAAGGTCAGTAATATCTTTGGATCTGTACTCTGAGTTGTCATCTGGCTCTTGTAGATATGTAAGGCAGGCTTAGATGCCATCCTGGTGTGGGATGTTGGTATATAAGGTGGTAACATCCATGGTGGCTTAGGAGGGTGTTGCTGGAAAGGTGGTCTATGTTTTTAAGTTTTCGTAGAAAGTCTGTTGGTGACAAGAGGTTTTAGGATTGATTCAATGAAACCTGATTTTTCCTCAGTTAGGGTTCTATGGTTGGATATGATGGGTCTGCCAGGGTTCCCATGTTTGTGGAATTTAGGGAGCATGTAGAAAGTCCCTGGGTTAGGTATTGGGGAAGGCGGGGATCCAGGTCTGTAGTTTTTCTTGTTCTTATGGAAATGATTTGATGGTAGTTTTGAGTTTCAAGGTACATTCATTCCCCCTTTCACTTCTCCCCACTCCACCCCCCCTCACCACCACCACCAGCCTGTCTCTCACCCACTGACTCCTCAGTTTACATCTTCACTGAGTGGCTTTCTTGCATGCATACCAGCCTCTGGCTTCTTTACTATTCATTCTTCTAGGAAGAGCACAGACCAACTGCAGATGCTTCCTCAGTCTGACAAAGGGTATTTGTACCCAAAAGCTTTCAAAGAAGAATTTTACCAACAATTTGAGTTGGTCTAATAAAAGATATCAGATTTACCCAAAGAACCTTGTCTAACTAGCTTTAAGCTTTTTGAGCTTCTCAGGTGACACCAAAGAAGTGAAATACAGTAAAATCTCTGTTATCTAGCATGAGTGGTGAATGGGGGGGTGCTGGTTATCTAAAAATTCTGGGTATCTGAGAGTATACCTAGCAAGGAAGTAAGTGCCATACATGTGGTGCAAATTTTCAAAGAATTAGTGTGCAATGTATTATAGTATAACATAGTGTATAAAGAATAAAATAGTATACAAGTACTCACCAATCAAGTAATAGTAAAACAACACTGGAGTGAAGAGAAATCCTGCGGCAGTGATATACATACAGTACAGTACACTAAAGTTACGTGTACTACACTATTGGCAGCGCATGGTGTACATGTAGATCACTTAACACTACAGCTACTACACTACCCTGCGGCTGAAAGTGATGCAGCAGGCAGAAAAGCGGTGCAGTGCTGTGTGCATCCCACAACTGAAATTCTGGCTAATAGAGTGTTCTGGTTAGTTAAATGCCACATAACAGAGATTTTACTGTAGTAATATTGCACATAAAAATGTAAGTAAATCCAAGGGTCCCACAGAGCTCTTCTCTTGATCCCCTTCTGCTCTTCTTTTCATCTAATCTCTGGATAAGCTTATCCACAAACAAACCAACAGTTCAGAGGTCTACCTCTGTACTGCAGAGGTGTCCCCCCTTCCATCCAACCTGAAATCTCAGCCTTTCAATCTGAGATCTCATTATGGATGTCAAGCTATCAGTTCAGGCTCAAGTTCAGAGCTGTAAATCTGCCTGCTAAAAAAGTTTCTTCTCAATCACTGTGGACAACCCCACAATCCTAGCTGTCACTATAATTTTAGTGTCATTTTTGCCTTTGACTTTTTATCTAAGTTTTCATGTCCAGATTAAATCTTGTAGGCTCTTTCTGTATGGCAACTGTAAGATATAGGCTTCCCTACTCATATATACAGCTACAACTCATATCCAGATTTATCCTCTCATTTACTTCAGCATCCTTTCCTTTGGTCTTAACAAATGCAGCCGTGCCATGCTGATATCACTTCAGAATTTTGCTGGAAGTTTGTTTTCCTAACTATTCACTTTGACCATGTGACACTTCTCATCACATCCCTTTTCTCATTGAGTACATCAAATCTGAGTTACTTTTCTTCACTTTCAAGGTCTCTTATGACCTCGTCATCTGACTTATCCCTTCTCCTTTAGTATCAAGAAGTTTACTACTTGCCTCTGATCAGTTCAGGATACCAGTCTCTCTTGTCCATCTTTATATTTTCAAATGCAAACCTTTGTGTTTTTCCCCTCATATTCAGGAGTAATTCCCTATATACATCTGTTCTTCATTATCCTCCTTCAGTTCCCTCACCAGAAGCCTCCTCTGCCATGACAAAAAATGAACAACAACAAAAAACTTTATAAGAGCTGTGGTGCTGATATGCTGAGTTCACTGTTAATCATACTGACTCAGTGTTTCCTTGTGTTGTCCTGTCTGTATGCCCCTTGCCTTACGCATTGGGCTTTTTAGAGCAAGGACTATCTTTGTGTTCTGTGTTGGTACTGTGGCTAACACAAAGGAATTCTGATCCACAGTTGTGACTCTTTGCCACAACATTAATAGTAATAATTAAATGTGTGCTTTATATAATATCCCATAGGTTTTATACTTAATGAAAGTGTACTATAATTAGATTTATCCTTAAAGTTCACATTTGTGGTAAGTTTCATTTTTCAGACTGCTTTATTTCAGTTAATCTGCAGCCCTGCCACCTCTGAGTTTCTGAGAATTGACTCCTTCATAGAGTTGGGACTCATTTGGATTAGAAATCTTCCTGAAAGCTCTCCCAGTATTCCATGCTCACATCTCCCCCTTTTTGCTCAGATTTATTCTAGTGCCATTTTGGGCTGATTAGAAGAAAACACTTTTGCAGTGAATCAAAACGGTACATTTTTCTCTTGAACATGGTATTTCTTCTTTGTCTCCCTTATTTTGTTAGCATTCAGTACCTACCATTACCACATGAGGGCTCCCTATGTCTCAGCCTAAATTATTGGAAGCTGCAGGATAGACTCTCTGACCTTTTTAAGTGTAGTGTGTGATCCTTACATAAATGGTTACTAAAATGTCTAAGGAAAACCACAAAGACTGCCTGGCCACATATTTCTAAAAATCAGCAACTGATTGCTTGATTTTTATTCCCAAGAATCCTAGGTACTCAAACAACTACATTTTTCTGTATAATTTATACCATTGTACATGGGTGTAAGATAACTGAGATTAGGAATGGACAGATGTGCAGCTATCCTGGGGCTATTACTGTACTTTGCCAACAGGTGACTGAGAAGCAGGTTTGTCTTTTAGCAAACAGTTACCCCAGAATGGCCATGAGCAGACAGTACCTAAATCATTGTAATTTATAATGGTAGTATTTTACCTTTGCTTCTTTCCATGGTGATTCTTCACTGGTTTAACCCAGTTTCAGTGTTTGCATCATCTCTTTTACTTTTTTTTACACTGGTGCGATGCTGATTTCCCTGACATAAATGTGCTATCTGTCCATGACTGAAGTAGGAGTGTGTGAGATCCCTTTTGTCATGCTTAATATTTACCAGCCCTCAAATTATAGATATAGATGTATATCTTAATGCTATGACACTTCAGCTAAAGGTAATCTATGCTAACTGTAGTTGTAGGCAGGGGTGGATCCATGTGGGGTGCAGTGGTACAGTTGCACTTCCCCCTTGGTTCCTGCTCCATCCACAGTTTAAAACCACTTTCCTGGCAGTGGCAGCAGCATTTCTATTCAGGCAGCAATGAGGGAGCCAGTTGACTTCATGACTTATAACCTGCCTGATTTCTTAACTCTTCATTCCACAAGTGTCAATGACCCTCTTTTCTTGTTAATTGTCTTTGTCACTGGTCAGAGTGACTAGCTTGCTGCTCGCCAAAGGAGTGAGGGGCTTTCTACCCAAATTGGCCCCAAACCATGAGGAATAATTGCCCGGGAAGGGCTGTTGACAAGTTAAACTTACCCACAGACACTGGAGTGGAGAAACAAGAGCAGCATGCACCGCCGCCACGCCGTTTTAAAAGCATGTACTCCCTACGCACAGCAGTACAGGGAAGCTGGGTGCTGGAGATGGCAAAAGACTGCCAACAACCAGAGTGGGATGGAGACAGCTGCAAGAGCCTCCATGCCCCAACCCAGACCCAAGCCCATGCTGCTGAGCTGGGCAGAGATCATTGGGAAAGCCCCATGCTCCAGTAAGCTGAGAAGCAAGAGGCTCTGGAGTTTGACTGGGGGAACTTGTCAAAGGAGGACTCCGAGGAGTTCTCACTCACAGGGTGGACAAGCTTGAGGAGTCTAGAAGACTGCAGGACCTCAGACTTGTTGGCAGTGATCTGAAGTGGTTGCGTGAGTCTGAACCTCACACAGTGCCATACATAGGGTGCTGTGAGATGATTAGTATATTTTTTCATGTGTTTCTTTTTTGTGCTTAAGGATCAGAGATACTGGAAGCATGCTAGTATATGTCAATGCTTAGTTAAAATTAATCCAAGTTGAGAGTGGTATGGGATTATTGGACTTTGCCGATAACATTATCACTCTAGATTTAGGAACATAAATGTGACTTTAAAGATGAAAAGCCAAGTTCTTGACACTTATGATTTAGACTTATGGACCTGCATATGGCCAATTACTGAAGGTCGCAGGTAACATCACTGATCTCGCAATGTGAAATCCTACTTGGTTAACAACACAGTTGGCATGTGGAAGGGGTGTAGGGGAGGTGGAGCCCCAAGAAATACGCCAGAAAGGAAAATCCATGTCTTGAAGGGATGGTGACAACCCATTATTGGAGCCTCCCTTTTCATATATTTGTTTTCATCAAGTCATGGTGAGTTAATGGAGAGAGACTTTGTTTCTTCCTTTTTGGTAAAACCCAAGAGGGTTACAGTTTTGATGTTCCACTAATCAATCTAGCCTTTCTTCTGCAGTTCTGCCATCTGGTAGCTGTTCCTGTTATTGAGCTCCTTTTTTACAACCCTGAAGACTGTTTTTAACTCTTGCTAAAAAAAGATTAACTCAGTTATGGAAATGGTAACTCAGATGCAGAAATAACTTTCAGTGATGCATGGGATAAATTGTCAAAGGCTAAGTACAGACAGTCAAAAAGCCCGAGGCTAAATTGATTCAGTTTTTGCAGGTTAGTCTAAGCTGCAGAGATTAAACTGAGAAACAAGTGGACACACGTTTACTTTTGATTCACAAAATGCAATCACATGCCCACAGTGGCTCAGGCCAGAAGCTGAGGGGCACTAAAGCATGGCTCTCTAGCATGTAGCCAGCATGGGCTGTATGTTCGCTTCCTCTTCCTGCTGCCCCCAAAGTCTTTGGGAATTGCAGGCCACAATCGCAGCAGCAGGACTCTGCAGGGTTGCTCATCACTGCCTCTTCCTGCTTCCAAGTGCCTCTGGGATTTGTAGTCCACAGTCATAACCAGCAGTAAATCTCAGTAAGACTAGCAGGGTACAGCAGCTCCGTACTTTGGGGGAAGTAGGGTTTAACACTCTTCCCTGGCCCCAGACCCCAGCTGAGGTTTGTTTTTTGGGAGGCAGGGTAGTAGCTGCCTCTTCCCCACCAACCCTTCTTTGCTGGAGCAGACATCACAGCCCAGCTGGAAAGCATTCAGGGATGCTGGGGGACTGTGATTTAACTTGAACCAGGAAGGGATCTGGGCAGGGCCATCCCTAGGGGGAGGTGAATTGGGGTTATCACCCTGGGCCCTGTGCTTTGGGGGGGGTCCCATGGAGTCAGGCAGAGTGGCCACGGTGATTCTGCGCTGCTGTTGGCTTCATGTCTGGCTGCTCGGCACCACCACCCCTTTGCCCCACCCCCAACCCAAATCCACCACCAGCTTCCTCACATCTGGGGGCGGGCCCTGCACAGGCTGATTTGCTCCGGGTCCTGAACCCTGCTCAGGTTATCTCTGGGTCTGGGACAGAAGATTCATAAACTGATTTGACCCAAATCAATTAAGTCTGATACTACTGATAATCAGGCTCATCTTGAACCAGTTTCAGGCATTTTGAAACTGGTTTATGTGCACTGAACTTCTGTTCTGTTACAGGTTTAAACCAGTTTCTGATTACTTAGATGAGTTTATGTGTAACTTCTGTCTCTAGCCAAAATGCTCAAGAAAGCAGTTTATTTTACAAATCTGAAAGAGATGTATGTTTAATTACAATGACTACAGGACTAATAAAACAGCACCTTTTGGTTATTTTTGCCTAGTTTGTTGTGTTTTTATGCATAATATATGATATAGCAAGCTAATGCATGTTCCAATAAAGATGTATTTGTTTTTGCTTCAATCTTGAACTGAATATCCATAAGACCCTAGCATATTTGTAAAGCTTCTAGTTTCCTTTTAACTGGGGAAAAATGTGGTGTGTTATATTTGTGATTATGTACCACAGCACCTGCACCCTCTCTTTTTAAAATGCTAGTTCTGCCCGTGGTTGCAGAGTCCAGATTGTTAAGAGTAGTAGAAGATCTTGAGTTCTTCCTCTATGTTGCTGGTAGCAGGTACCACTTGTGTGACCATGCAGTCCTAACACTATACACTCATAGAATGAGCTGCATATTATTGTCTATATCGGATCAGGTATTTATTTCCCTTTCCTCAGATATTGCCTTTTCAATACATTTTTTGTTTTGTTTTTGTTTTTTCCAAGTTCAGTGGTAACAATTAAGAAAATCTCCCAGGCTATTTTTGGACCTGCTGGAGCCACGCACTATTCCAACAGACCTCAAAGCTTATTGTTTTTCTTAAGTTACGTGAAACAGTTGTAGTCTACAGAAGACTTATTTGTTTTCCAGTTTCTCAAACCATTATTAGCTTTTCCTGTTTCCCTTAAAAAAAGCAGGAGCTTTGATACTCTCCTATGTTGCATTATTTTATTTTCTGCATGATGAAAACAGCCATGGAAGGAAAAAATAAAGAAAGAATCTAGAGGAGGGTTTTTTTGGAGGGGTGGTGGGGAGGGAGTTGTGGGGGGGGAAATAAAGTGCATATTGCTGAGTAAGTGGAGTAGAAAGAGCACTAGTTAATGACAGTACGTATGTTCCTAGAATATTGGTTTAATTTCTGACGCCCAAATATTTGGGTAGGCTACGTTTGCCATTCATGTTGCACTTTTTTCTAAAATTTTAAATGATCTTATTTTGACACATTGTGTGTCTTGGGTTGTATTCCCAGATCGGCCACTGCTTAAAATAGATGGCAGAGCTCTCTGAGTGTCCAAATATATATCTACACTAGAATTACTAGCTCATTCCCAGTAGCTACATCTCTTGTCCGTGATTATATACCTCTATTTGCAAGAAGAAAGGATTGTACAGGCAAAAACAAACAAACAGTTGAAACATGGCTCTTGAGTGATGCATTGCTAGTTAGGAAGAAAAGGCCACTATCATAATGGAAATAGAGCCCTATTATAAAGCAGTACCTCTTTGTTTTGGGGGATTTATGGACCATGCACTCTGCCTGCACAGCTGTTTTCCCTTCCAAATTATCTTGAAGCTGGAGTTAGGGGCCCTGCTAAATGAATTTGATGGAGTTTTCTGAGATTTCTGTCATTCTTTTGCTAATTAGTCCCTTTCACCCTTGATGAGTTTCTCTCTCAGGAGAATAAAATGTCTTACTATATCATTAAACTTGTTCAGTGATGGGAGGGGATTTTCTGGTAAACATAAACAAAATTTGACAAATTAAGTACCTATGGTATTTCAAAACTTTACAGAGCTGTGTGTTAAGATGTTAAATGTATAGAATCAGGAGAGGATTAGAATATGAGATTTATGTCATCATGGAAGCCTCAGTTGATGTACAGATCACAGAGCACTCTAATCTGCATAGTGTTAATTCTATAGCAGGAAGCCAGGAAGGTGCTCTTTTAAATATCTTTGTATCATTTGACATGAGTGTTTAAAGAGAAAGCATTTAGTTGGGTTGACTCTGACAAAAAGATGAAGCAGAAACACGTGTAGAGATTTGAAACATAAATCTAAATGACAAAACAATTTGACCACCCTGTGCTTGACTGTCCTGTTGTCGTATAAAGGTTATTTTCCACATGGTTTTGTATAACATGCAGTGTTTAATTAAATCTTGGAAATATATTTTCTATTGCAAAACAACTTTCTGTGGTTCAAGGGTTGCCTGTCATGTCACAGTCTGCCTGTGGACTTCTGATGCATCCATTATTGGAATATGTGGGCTCTATAAACAAAGCGGAGAGTAACTCTATCCAAAAGGGCTGCCAGTTCTACCCAAATTTTGTTTTGAAGCCATTTGTGGGGATGGGAGGAGGGGTTGTTTTGCTTTTGTTTTGTTGTTTTTGGGAGGGATATTTCTAATGTTAGCTCATTTCCATTGCTTATCTCTATAAAGTGTTTTCAGGCCATTCCACAATCCTCTTTATCCTGGGAAAGCTTGTGCAGTGAGAGGTTTTATATTTCTTCTTTGGATACAGTTATAATTCCACGTAACTCACGTCAGCCTCAGACTGGTTATATCTGACCCCATTTCTCTTTATTAATCTGTTACTTCTTCATTTTAGTTTCAGTGCAAATTCCATCCAGGATTTACCAAGGGGCTGGCTATGCTTCTCCCTTCTGATTAATATACCTATGAAGTAAATACATGATGCACATTTTTAATATGGGAGGTGGGATGGGGTGGGGGGGGAGGCAAAACAGATACAGATGTCTAAAGAGTCTTGCCCACAAATGACCCTGACTTCTTGTAGTTATCCCCGTAGACAACTGAGGATCAGTCAGGTTGAAGGATGGGGTTATAGCTTGTTCTGCAATGGACAGAACCTAACTCCAGAGAAAAGGATTGGGCAAGATCTCTGTGTGAGAATACTCCAGGAGATTTTTTTCTCTAGAGCCCTTCCTATGGTCTTTAACATGGGAGGCGATTAATCCAGTAGTCATCGTGGTGTTTATGGGAGAACTTGTTGCTTGGTAAAAGGTTTGAATAAAGCTGCTTTCTGTCATTCTCTGAACTGCAGATTTTGCTGTGGCCTTTGTTTTTAAACATTTTGTTTCCAGTTGAACAATACCAAGAATAGTGTCATGCTGTAAATAAATATAGCTTGGGAAGGAATTGTCTGAGGCTAGAACCACTGATCTGTCTCTCAACCAAAGAAATACCCATTCCTGGAGTCTAGATATTTTTGACCTTTCAGAAGCTCTGACAATATGCATGAGATGATTTAGCATAAAAGGTTTAATGGATAGGATACTGGACGGGGACTTAGGAGGTTTTGTTTCTGTTGTGTTCCTTACTCTGCAGCTAGTTTATTCAGTGACCTTGGGCAAATTACTCCACCTCTGTTTCTCAGCTTCCACACCTATAAAATAGAACTACTGATATGCCTTTTGTAAAGTGTTTTGAGATCTGTGGATAAAAATTGCTATATAAGAGCTAGGTAGTAGTATTAGTCTCATTGGTTCTCCCCTCCTCCCCATTGCCTCTGTACTTTGCTCCATTTTGATCATGTATTTGTCTGTGACATAAAGTAAGTCCTCCTGAAAACAGTGTCCAGGAAGCATGGTTTGCCGGGAGACAGTCTGGGTGTGGCAGCAGGAACTTCTTGGTGTGGCAAGACAGCAACAAAACTAGGCCCTAGATCCTTGCAAGGGCAGTAACAAGACTTTTACTTCTTTACTGTAAATAGTTCTTTACATAAGTTCCATTAAATAATAAACTGTTGTTTACACACCACAAGCCTCATCAAGATGCTACAGATTGCATGCAGCATGCTTGCCCTGAGCCAACTCAGTTGCTGCTTCATGCACAAGCTACAGTGCTTATCGAATAGCTACAGCTGTAAGAGAACTCCATCCCTCCCTGCTAGGGCAGAGACAAGTGGCAGCCAGTTTAGCGGTCATTAGAGCATGGTGGCTGTATGCTTCTATTCCAGTAAAACAAAATCACCTTTCCCGCTTAAGACACGCACCTCAATTTTGTATAGTCAGTTGCCAGGGGATGCAGGAGAAGTGCATATTGTGTGCGAGTAAATATAGTAGTATACTCACCTGTCTGATATATGCAGGGAAATGTAACAAAATCATTAGAGAGCCATACACTAAATCAGGGCCAGCCCATAGTTCATGTGCCACAAGTGGCGCACACAGCTGCTTCGTTTGTTAGGCGGTAGATCTGACAGGGAGCAGAGAGAACAGCAGCAGATAGGGCAGAGAGGAGAAACAGCAGAGTAATGGGTCAGGAAAAGAAGAAGTAGCATTTGGGGAGGGGGCAGGGCTTACCTTGCGATATGCCTGCTAACAAGGTTGGCTCCCACTGCACTAAATAGCAAAAATATATCAGCTGAAAAATTATGCACAAATGCAAAGCATTGCATTTAGAAAGAGCAATCAGTGAAGAAATATAAAATGGGAAGTAACTGGCTAGGTGCAAATACCATAAGAAAGAATTTGGGTTTATAGTACAAGACGAACTAAACATGGGTCAACAGTGTTGCAAAAAGGCACATCTCATTCTGGGCTGAATTAACAACAGTGTTGCAAGTAAGCCACAGGATGTAATGATTCCATTGTGTCTCATTTCTGGCAACACTCTTAAAGACGTGAACAAATTAGAAAGAGAAAGAGAACAGCAATGAGAAGAGATTTAGAAAACAAGACAGAAGATTAAAAGAATTGTCTTTGTTTCTTCTAGGACAGAGACAAGGGCAATGGGGCAAACATAATAAAGTTTTTTTTTTTTTTTTGAAAGACTGATAGACGAATGGTCCATCAATTGCTCTCCTGGTCATGAAACCAACTTAATTAGTAGCAAGGAAGATGTAGGTTGTATATTAGCAAAATCTTCTAGCTATAAGGATAATTAGACACTAAAACATTGCTTGGGGAAGTCATAGAATTCACATAATTGGAGTTTTTATGAAGAAGATAGATAAACATTTGTTGGGGATGGGTTTGATGTACTGGATCTCACCTTGGTGCAGTAGAATGGTCTTAGGTAATCTTTTAAAGTCCCTTATGGACTGGGATCACTAATTCCACAGTTATTTCAGAATTTACCATGTATTTATGCACACATGTGAATACATATATGTTGGAGAAGATATGTAAATATGCATGTATATTATATAATATGTATTGTTTTTTCTTTTGGGGAGTTCCTCCTTATTCAGTCTAATATGAAATGGTACCTCAAGAGGACAGAATCAAAAACATGCTCTCTGAAAGGTAATGTATTTAACCAGCAGGGGATGCAGAAGAGCTATGCAGTTGCTGTTCTTCTGAAGATTAATTATGCCACCTCCAGTTGCATTCCAAGAGCCCTTTCTTTAAGATCCATATGTCCTACCTAATAAAGCTCTTTTCACACCTCCCTCAGGCTGTTCTTATTCTGCTGTGCTTATGCTTGATTAGTTCATTTACTCCAGGCACTGGTGTGGATGCAGGACTATGATTTAATTTATTAAGTACCTCTTTTTTACAAAGGGGAAAAAGGGAGTTTATTTGAGACAGAGTTGATGCTAGGATACAATTGTACCTGTATTGTACTTGGTATGGGATTTAGAAAAAAAAGGTTCTTAAGAATGGTTAATGGAATCCAACTTTCTGTAAATGTAACACACAGTGACAACATTCCTGGGATGCTCTGCCTAAATTAATCATGTCAGTTTAAGTTTATGCAAGCTATCTACTACATCTCTAGGCTTTGCCAGATTGTACTATAAACACAGTAGTTATAACATCTTGGCGGTATGATTTCATCACATCTTTCAAGCTTAAGCAGGTTTGGTCTAGACTCAAGGCAGTACTTAACTGCAAAACCTCCAGAGAAGAGGCAGGGCTGATATGAGAGAGAGTGCTGGAGTCAGATTTTGTGATGGGGAAGGGTGTACCTCTTGCAAGTGTGAACTGAAAGATGTAGCACATCATAGGACCTGGTCCTTAATGGTTTTACATGTAGCACTCCTCCTTCAGAAGTCCTGACTAGATCAATGCTGGACCAATGTGTAGCTGGAGATAAAATCTTTCAGAAAAGGCACAAAACTGAGATTCCATAATATGTTTCTTCAGTTCTGAGGTGTCGGACCTCAGAACTTGGTGCTAATCTTGGTGTCATGCGTGTCCATCCCAATGCAATGAATTACATTTGCCTTCTCAAATTCTCTCAGTAATAGCAAATATAGAAATTATTTTCCACTCCTCATCCTAAGTAAGTGGTATACATTTTATGACAGATAGTGACATCCTTGTAATGACTACATTCAGTGATAGACCCTCTCTATGCACGTTGTAAAGCCCTTGAGATTCAGTGGGAAGAAAGTATTTGAGCATTGTAAACTTCCTGGTTCCCTCTTCCCCAGTGAAATAGAAGTCTGAGCTATATTTAGACCCCAGGGCTTGCAAGGTAATCTGCTCAAGTAGATCTTTGTGCCTGCGCAGAGCCCCATGAAAACCAGAAGAAGTCCACATGGATCAGTTTAAAGGATTATTATATAGGGTCAGGGCTAACAAAGAACCAGTTAAAATTAGGGGCTGAGAATAGAGGTTGAATAGAATCAAAGTGCTTTAAAAACATTCAAGAGAGAAATTTGAGAGAGCCTTTCAAATTTGGGGAGGAAGTGGATTTGCAAAAGTACCCAAGAACATAGACAACAAACATGAAGCTATAACTTTGAATTATGGTTTTAATGAAGATTTTTTCCTAATGATATCATGAATCATTGTTGCTGGAAATGTGCTAGTATTTCTGTGCCTTAAAATGGATTATGCAGATGCTGTTAAAATGGTTCCAGATCAGTGTTTAAATATTAAATTAAACCTGTTTATCATGTTTTATCTCAGTGGTTTTTAGGAAATTCTCATATTGTCTCAGTGGATAGTAAAGCCCCAATCCTGCAGCTGGCTGCATACAGTCAGAAACCTGATGTTGTATGAAATCCTGTAAGTTACTCCAGCTTTGTACGAGTGTAAGAATTTTATTTGTAGAAACATTGGTAGAACTGGATCCTAAAATGCAAAAGTGAATGGTTGGAAATAGCATCACAATCTTCCTGTGAAAATTCTACCGATAGTATTAGATAAAAGATGGAAGATCATCTTAAAATTCTCCATGATGGGCTGCAGAGACCCTACAATAGCTTGGTAGTGAAAGAATTAGTTTCTTCCTCTGGCAGCCATACCCATACCGCTGGAAAAGGTTAAGGTAATAAGACTGAAGGCTTAGGCAGTGGGTTTAATAATAATAGTTCCTAGATTCATCTCTGTTCCATTTTCACTGGGGAGTCTTGAGATCTTGGGATCTGAAGGTGTAAACTCTAATTGGTTAGTTTGTTGTGAAATGGAAGAAGCTGCTCTATGTCTGTGAATGAGTGCAGGTCACCCTGACATCCCACAGAAGGGTCATTAACTGCAAAGAAAAAAACCTTAAGTTTGTGTCCATTGATTTATGATCCATTGCATGTGGGTAAAAATAGACCTCACATCAGAGGCAGGTTCAGCATAGCCCTCACTTACACGCAGCTTGTCCCTAGAATGAATGGCATTTAATTCAAATAAGCAACAAAAGGAAAAATTAGGCTGCTTGTTCTTGACTTTAGAAAAGACCAGTTTTCTCCTTGTTCCAACTCAATGGGCATGTCCACACAAGTGCACACATGCCTCTTGTGGGCATGTGGGGTACAAAAAAATGTTCCCCACGCTGCAAACTTGCATCATGGGGAGAAAATTAGACCCCTGGATATCCATGGGGCTCAAAAAAACAAAGTATAAAAAAGCAGGGCCGGGCACGGTCCCCGACTGTGCCCTGAGGCAACCGGAGGCTGGGTCCTCCAAAGAGATGTCTGGCTGCCAGAGCATCTCTATGGTTGCCCCTTGCCCTGGTGCTGAAACACATGACCGGCCAGACTGGGCTCCGGTGCTGGTGAGGTAGACCCCTGGATATCCATGGGGCTCAAAAAAACAAAGTATAAAAAAGCAGGGCCGGGCACGGTCCCCGACTGTGCCCTGAGGCAACCGGAGGCTGGGTCCTCCAAAGAGATGTCTGGCTGCCAGAGCATCTCTATGGTTGCCCCTTGCCCTGGTGCTGAAACACATGACCGGCCAGACTGGGCTCCGGTGCTGGTGAGGAAGGGGTCAGGGGGGCTGGAGGAGGGGGGAAGGGACTGTGGGGGGGACTCCCGACAGCTCTGTCCACTCAGGGGAGGTGCACCCAGGCCTAGGGTCAGTGAGGACCTAGTCAGGGAACTTCTGGAGGGACTGGACATATTTAAATCAGCAGGTCATGACGATCTCCACCCCAGAGTGCTGAGGGAATTACCAGAAGTCATTCCAGGACACCTGGCACAGCTTTGCGAGCACTCATGGTGCTCTGGCATGGTGCCAGAGGACTGGAAAATGGCCAATGTGGCTCCCATTTTCAAAAAATGGAGGAAGGAGGACCCAGGAAACTATAGGCCAGTAAGTCTTATTTCAGTCCTGGGTAAGCTTTTTGAGAGAATTATCCTGG
>NW_005842135.1:3960-4557 GCF_000455745.1 Alligator sinensis | reverse complement strand
GGGGAGCAGAGGGTGGGGCGGGGGGGAACAGCCATCGGGGGGCTGCAGCAGCTGGTGGTGGATGGGGCCAGATAGGGCAGCAATCGGGGGGCTGGGGTGGGGCATGTGGGCCTTGCAGGGGGGGTGGTAGCTCCTGCGGGGGCCATTTGGCCCCTGTTGGGGGGCCGTACCCCTTGTGAGAGTGCCAATCCCCCTGTTGGGGGTCTGAACCCCCTTTTGGGGGGCCAAATTCTTTGTATGGGGGACAAAACCCCTGTTGGGGGGCTGAACCCCTTGTGTGGGGGCTTAACCCCATGTTGGGGGGCCATAGCAGTTGTGTGGGGGACCAACCCTTTGTGTGGGGGCCATTGGCCTGTGGGACAGCAGCAAAATATGTATTCATGAATTCATGAAACCTGTATTTAGAGTTCACTTTATTATGATGAGACTTGCTTTAACACTGTAGATATATCAATAAAACATTGTCCAACTGATTGCTGTCTCTCACTCTCTCTCTTTATATTGGTCTTTTGTTTTACTTGTGGAGGAACATGGATTTGGGGGTATTTTAGAGAGTGTTTTTGGGATTTTTTAAATCAGGGATTTTTCAGTTTTCCA
>NW_005842135.1:0-3933 GCF_000455745.1 Alligator sinensis | reverse complement strand
GAGTCTGGCAGGTGCACAGCAGGTCACAGCCAGGCAGCAGCCCCCGCTGCCAGACTGCTGCAGTGGGTAGAGAGTGCAGGGAACTCTCAGGGCTGCTTCAGCAATCTAGCTGGCACAAGGGGTAGCGTCCACAAGTACCAACTGGCTGGGCCCCAGAAGCTCCTGAGAGCTAGTAGCCCTGAGCTACTTGCCAGGGTGGCTTTTTATACTGCTGGGGCCAGGACAGGGCAGTTTTTTATATTGCTGGGGACAGCACAGGTGCTGGCCCCGGGCTCTAGCTCCCCCTAGCTGAAGATCCGGGAAGAGTCGGGCAGGGTTATTTTGCCCCTATTGGCACAATTTGCTCCACAACAAAGTGCATGGCCAAGCATGTGTGCTGAGGCAAAAAGCCCCGGCTCAAATTTGCACCGCTTCTATTTGAGCTGCTGCAAGCGCATGTGCTTGTATGTGTGGATGCGCCTAATGAGTTCAATGTATATTCAGAGTCTCTTTGAAGGCATGAAGGTTTGCTTGCATGCATTCAGCTACAAAATCAGGACCACAACTTTAATTAAATGAGTGGAGGTATTTGTTTCTGTGCAATGTAGATCTATTGCATTTCTATGTGTTTGGGTTACATGACTATTAACATCCCCTTTCTCAAAAAGAAGAAGTTTAGAAAATTTGCTTCCCTTTACAGGCAATTAAATGGAACTTTGTTTTTGTCTTCTAGTAGCCTTAATCTAATAATATTTCCATGAGTTATACAGTCCTCAAGGAAAGAGAGTCAATAGGACCTGAAACATGAAGGTGTGGTGGAAGAGGAGCAGGAAAAAAAACTGGGAGAAGAAAGGGAAATCACAAAAAAAAATCTCCTTTGCAAATCTCTGTGATGGATTTTGTAAGAGGTACCAAGCCTGTTACTACTGTTTAAGCAAATGTTCAGTTTTGCCCTATAGCTAAGGATTTACCCAAGTCTCAGCATAACAAAGGGTTTTCTGCAGCCTGCTTGCGGTGCACAGAGCCAATTTTGCAGATGGTTTGTGGTGGCAACACCCCTTGCCACTGATTGGCGGAAGGACCCTGGTCCCTCACTGCTGATTGGCAGAGAGTGCTTTCACTCAGTCTACTTACTACCACTTTTTCTTTTTGATTGGCCACGATTTCCCATTAAATCAATGCTGGATTTACTAGCAATCAAGGACAACACTGTTTTTTGCAGTTTCCATGAATTTTGCAAAACTGTGATTTAGGTAGGTCACTACCTACAGCCAATATATATCTTGACTACAGTCAAGAATCAGTACTGAAAATACTCAGAACTCTAGATAGCCCAGCACAATCAATTAATTGATTAGTAAAGGACAAAGATAGAACTTGTCCAAAGAAGGCACGTCACTTTGGAGAGAAGAGGTACAGCAGTTATTTCACATGCGAGATTTTTCCCTCAAATAGTTTCATAGTTGGTAGGGTCGGAAGGGACCTGAGCAGATCATCAAGTCTGATCCCCTGCCATGGGCAGGAAAGAGTACTGGGATCAAACGACCCCGGCTAGGTGATTCTCTAGCCTCTTTTTGAAGACCCCCAGGGTAGGAGCAAGCGCCACTTCCCTTGGAAGTTGGTTCCAGATCCTAGCAGCCCTGACTGTGAAGTAGCGCTTCCTGATATCTAGCCTGAATCTACTCTCAGTCAACTTTTGGCCATTATTCCTAGTTACTTCTGGTAGTGTTTGAGGGAGCAGGGACTCTCCCATTCCCTGCTGGTCCCCCCCCCCGGTAAGTTTATAGATGGCCACCAGATCCCCTCTCAGCCTTCTCTTGTGGTGGCTGAACAGGTTCAGGTACTGTAGCCTCTCCTCATAGGGCCTGCCTTGCTGCCCCCGATCATGCCACGCCCTCTTCTGGACCCTCTCAATGTTGTCTACATCCCTCCTGAAGTGTGATGCCCAGAACTGGACGCAGTACTCCAACTGCGGTCTGACCAATGTCACATAGAGGGGGAGGATCACCTCCTTGGCCCTGCTTGTGCTGCATCTGTGGATGCATAACAAGGTGCAGTTAGCCTTACTGACAGTGTCCTCACATTGGTGGCCCATGTTCATCTTGGAATCAATGATGACTCCAAGATCCCTTTCTGCCTCTGTGCTGACAAGAAGGGAGTTCTCTAGCCTATAGGTATGCTGCTGGTTCTTTCTCCCTAGGTGCAGTACCTTACACTTGTCAGTATTGAATCCCATCCTGTTCTCATCCATCCACCCCTGTAACCTGTCCAAGTCTAGTTGTAGCCCGTCCCTCCCTTCTAGTGTGACCACCTCTCCCCACATCTTAGTGTCATCTGCGAATTTGAACAAGGTGCTTTTCACCCCCTCAAGTCGCTGATGAAGATGTTGAACAGTGCAGGCCTGATGACCGAGCCCTGGGGGACCCCACTGCCCACATCCCTCCGGTTCAAAAATGACCCATACACCACCACTCTTTGGGTGCAGCCCTCCAGCCAATTTGTGACCCATTTGACTGTGTAGGCATCGATGCCACAGTCGCCTAATTTTTTAATGAAGATGGGGTGAGAGACAGTATTGAAGGCCTTCCTAAAGTCCAGAAAGACTATGTCCATCACAACACCTGCATCTAAGGATTCTGTGACCTGGTCGTAGAAGGCAACCAAGTTGGTCTGACAGGACCGGCCCGTAATGAACCCATGTTGGTTGCTCCTAAGCATAATCTCCCCTGCTGGTCCCTTGCAGATGTGCTCCTGGATAATTTTCTCAAGGAGCTTCCCCAGGACTGAGGTAAAACTAACAGGCCTATAGTTTCCTGGGTCCTCCTTCCTCCCTTTTTTGAAAATAGGAACCACATTTGCTCTCTTCCAGTCCTCTGGCACCTGGCCAGAGCACTATAAGTGCTCATAAAGCCATGCCAGGGGTCCCACAATGATCTCTGCCAATTCCCTCAGCACCCTGAGAATGGAGATCATCTGGACCTGCTGATTTGAACACGTCCAGCCCCACCAGAAGTTCCCTAACTAGGTCCTCTCTGACCCTAGGTCTGGTGGTCCCTCTCCTGAGTCCATCCAGAATCCTGGTGGGGGAGAAGTCCTGGTCCCTGCTCAGAAGAATGGAGGCAAAGAATTTGTGCAATCACCAGATTGCCAAGCGAGTCCTGCAGGGGCCCCACGTTACCCAGTGCCTTCTTTTTACTCCCTATGTATTTAAAAAAGGGCTTCTTATTATCTTTGATCCTGGTCATTAGTCCTAGTTCTGTCTCCACCTTAGCCTTCCTAACAGCCCCCTACAGTCTTGAGCAATGGAGGTATAATCCTGCTTGGTGATGGCTCCTCCCTTCCACCGGGTGTACGCCTCCTTTTTAGCTTTCAGATGTTCCTGAATGCCTTTGGTGAGCCATGGGGGCTTTTGAGCACTCTTCCCCTCTTTGAGTCGCATTGGGTCTGTCACCCTTTGGACTCAGAGGATTGTCTGCTTAAGGAATGACCACTCGTCTTGGACCCCCAACTCCCCTGCCCTCCAGGACCTCATTGCCTCCTTGACTAATCTCCTTAACTCATTGAAATCAGCCCTCCTGAAGTCAAGGGCTGCTGCCTTGTTGCAGGCATTTGACACCCTGCACTGGATGGTGAATTCCATTAGGTGATGATCGCTATCGCCCAGGTTGTCGAGAACCTGCAGTCCCCTCACCAGGTCATCACCTGTGGCCAGGACCAGGTCCAGCAGGGCATTTCCCTAGGTGGGACTGTGCACCTCCTGGGTTAGATGGAGGTCCTGAATCTCAGCTAGGAACCTACGTAAGTGGTCAGACCTGGCTGACTGCTCCTCCCAACAGATGTCCAGGTAGTTTAGGTCACCCATGATGACCACGAGCTAACTGCCTCTGTGAGTTGACCTGAGAATTCCCAGTCCAGCTCTTCCCCCTGGTTGGGTGGTCAATAGTAGACACCCAC
>NW_005842134.1:2279791-2280449 GCF_000455745.1 Alligator sinensis | reverse complement strand
ATGTGGCAGCCACCACCGCACCACCACTGCTGCTACTCACGCTGACTTCCCACAGCTGGCCATGCAGCTCCACAGGCAAGCTCCGCAGCTGCACGGCTCCACAGGCAAGTGACACAAGGCAGTGGTACCCCTCAGCATGCCGCACACAAGCCGCCCAAATGGCTGGGGGATGTGGGCTTGTATCATGTAGCCACTGCACCCCACACCAGTTGCCTGTGGAGTCATGAAGCAGGCCACAGGAAGGCAGCGTGGGACACGCCACAGCAACGGTGGGGTGATGCCGCCACATGTAAGGCTCCCCCTGGCTGGGCGGCTTGTGTGTGGCCTGCAGAGGGGCACCACTGCCCTGCATCACTTGCCAGCAGAGCCACCACCACTGCACCGCCACTGCCACGCCCTGCGCTGCCTCCCTGAGGCTGGCCACATGGCTCCGTGGCCACACTGCTCCGCAGGCAAGTGGAGCGTGGCAGTGGTGGGCAGGGTGGTGGCAGTGTCCACCACGCGCAAGCAGCCCTACCCCTCCAGCCAGCCAGGTGGCTTGCGCTAAGCCTGCAGAGGGGTCTCTCTGCCCTAACCCCCCTAGCCCTGCTCCTGGGAGCAGGCACAGACACACCTCCCCTGTTACTCTTGATCTGCCCTCCCCTCCCCCACACCTGTT
>NW_005842134.1:2278261-2279760 GCF_000455745.1 Alligator sinensis | reverse complement strand
CTCTTTGGCCCCCCCCCCCCCCCCCACCCCTGGGGGGGGGGGGGGGGAGGAAGTGAGGGGCACCAGTAGGGCCAGGGGAGGGCCTTTAATTTTAAACCAAGGAGTTTGGAGATTTTATCAGAGAACTTGCAATTTTTTTTTATCAGGGAAAACCAGGATCCCTGAAGATCACAGACAAACACAGGCCTAGGGGTGGCCATCAGCCCAATCGGCAGGAGAAAACAGGATCTTGTAGCCCCTGGCTATACCACTGAATACAACAGACAATCGTTGTAGAGGAGCCAGCGTATCCAGCTTCACAAAAGCAGCTATTCTGCTACAGCCTCTGCACTGCAACCAGCCCTTCAGTGATGGGGGCCAGAGTAGAGAACAAGGAGCGTGTTCTGGAGGGAGGTTGCTGAAGCCAACAAGTGATAAACATTTTAATGAAACTGGCAGGGTCCTGTCCCCCCCTTGCCCACACAGTCTAGTCATGACATACCACCAGGGAGATCTGCAGAGCTCACAGCTCTGGATCCATATTACTTTCAAATCTTAAATGTGCATTGGATGAAAACCTAGTAAGGTTTTCTCCCTGACTGCCCTTCCCCCACCTATCCTCCAGAGAGGAACAGAAACACATTCTAGGCCATTGGCAAAGGAGCTAAAAGCCACACATGGGAAAACAGGAAGCTGGTATCTGATTCGAAGGCTTAGGCATTCCATTCCTGACGTCTGTCCAGAGCAGAGCAGCTGCCAATGAATTCTGTGCCCCCAGACATCTTTGCCATGAGGATGCTTCTCTTGGAGCTAACACATCAGGGCAGTGCTGTTCATACAAAAGAACAATTATGGGATTTCAGCTTTACACACACACACACACACACACACACACACACACACCAGATTTCCACCCCCAAAAAGCCTCTCCTTCCTGGTATTTCTATGACCTCAAGTTACAAGCCAACACTTTTGCTACATGCACAAGACACAGCAGTAAACAATCTGAACGGAAGGCTCACCAAGGTCAATCATTTGCTTCCCTACTGCGTATGCTGCTCATTAATCAGTAAAGCTAACAAAGTCGATCATTTATAATAGATGACAATAAACCTGGGTTCTCATTAAGCTCTAATGTAAAACTGTTTTCTGGGGGGGGGAAAAAAAAAATGGTAAATAGCAGTGAATTTTATATTGGTGTGTATACAGTAAAGGGCTCTCTGCATCCCTACAGGAAGGCAGGGGCACAACCAGATGCCACCTGAACTTTAAAATGAGAACGTTCTTTCTGTTTATGAGGATCTTTCAGGCTAAGTGCATGGTTGTGTTCTTCACTGGTGTGCAAGCAATGCTGAAAGCTCCATGGATACCAAAAGTAAACACAGCTCCACTGGCAATTGTTTTGACTGCAAGGGACTAGGTAAGAGAAATGACCTGTGATACGACTGCATCTTCCTGAATCAGTTGTGGGTGCAAATCATAAGCACTCTTGAACTTAGGGTCACAATCCAAATCCAAAT
>NW_005842134.1:2274872-2278230 GCF_000455745.1 Alligator sinensis | reverse complement strand
AGAGTGTCTGAAGTTGAGTATCACAGGGCTAGACTTGAGCTGCTAACTTATACTGAGGCTTTTCATTTGGGATCATGTTTAGCAATAAGTCCCAAAGCATCTGTAGAGCAATGCAGATGTAAACTGGTATTACAAGACATTCATGAGCAGAAATCAGGTTTTAAATAGCTTCTTCCACAAAACACTTGTGTTCTCCATATCTGTGTTACTCCCTGCAAATCACTGGGAGTTTGTCCCAAGGGAGAAGATGCAATTCTCAGGAAAACCACGAGACAGTTTTTCAAAGAGTGATTTCGGCTGCCTGACTAGGAATATTAAGTCTCTCCAGAGGTAATCAGCACTCACTGCCTTCTTTGGTTTCACTTGGAACAGAGACGCTCAATATTCCTGAAAATCAGCAAACCCAAGCCACTGGAATTTGTGGCTATCAGCCACTTTCCAAAACATTTGGCCCTATTTACTGTGAACTTGGGACAACTTTGGCCACAGACTCATTAGCTTTGAAGCAGAATGTGTACTCTCTAACTTGACTGAGCAACATGTAGGAGGGACCAGGAACATCAAATATAAACAAACATCAATAAGAACAAACACTAAGAATTTAGAAGTCTACCTGCAGATTTAGTTAGGCAAGTGCCCCCCACCCCCAGCTCAACCAATCATGAACAGAGAAATGATTAAAAAATAAGGCTTGTCATTTTAAAAGTCCCGAGTCAATCGCTTATGGAAATTACTCCTCCACGGTTTTTAAGCACGACTGCACACAGAACTGTTAACAGTCACCTCGCATGTCATGTCGTGCCTTTGTCAATGATGCCGTCAGATTTCATTGCACGAGGAAGCAATTTATTTCAAAGGACAGAATTTCTCAGCAGCTGCAGCTTCAGAAAAAGAAACATTTACAAAACAGGCAGGGCAACTTTCAAAACATTCACTGTACACACACTGCTTTCACTCAACACTGCAAAATGGTCCTCAGGGCACAGACCTGTCTCTAATCACTTCTAAAGCACAGGGCACTCCCTAGGTGCTGGAGCAATATCATCACCTGTCTAAATCAATGCCACCGCTGCAGCAGATGGTGTTTCCTCTCCCTTCTTGTATCCTTACCCTGCTTGCTCTCTTTTTTGAGCAGCTTTCTTACTTAAGTTTTACCAAATATCCAAGCACAGTCAATTTTGTATTTTGTTTCACTGCAACAAAGTTTTGGGATATCTTTGCTGTTTGCTTCCACAATAACAAACAAAAAAATAAAATTGCACAGTGAACAGCAACACCTATGTATCCCTAACAAATTACATGTAGCAATGATGAATTCAGCACAGGGTTCAAAGCACCTGTAGAAGTGGCCTGCACCTCACTTCACTTTCTTCAAATTCTTGTAGTCACTTTATTCTACAGCCTGTTTTAGCTATCAGTGCCCCCTGTATTAAGGATTACTTGGATTATTTTAGAGGAGGAAGGCAAGCAAGCATGCAGACAGGCTATATTATTATTAGAAAGATCAAGGAGCATCTCAAACCCATGTACAGCAGGGCAAGCAGCTGGCACTGCACTGCAAATTCCCAGCAATGCCCACCTGTGATCCAACT
The DNA here is from genome assembly GCF_000455745.1 of Alligator sinensis. Taxonomy (NCBI): domain Eukaryota; kingdom Metazoa; phylum Chordata; order Crocodylia; family Alligatoridae; genus Alligator; species Alligator sinensis. The sequence goes on along the minus strand of NW_005842134.1, from coordinate 2,276,638 downwards.
TGTAAGGGCATGATGTTGTCTAGGAGCACACCGACAACTCCATGCCTATGCCAAATTCTAGAGCATGCAATCTGGAAACCTGGTTGGGCTGTGGCAGATGCATGAATGGGGATGATCTGCCTAAAGTCACTAACAAAAAACAAATGGAAAGGATCACAGTTTGTTTTAGAGAGGGAGCAGACCTGGACCACAGTCAAAAAGAAAGAGGCAGTGCTTAACGCATTAGCACTTAGGGCTTGAGAAAATGATGGGACACCAAGACAGAAGTCCCAAATAAAATCCCCAGAAATTTGTGCAACCCATGAGGTTGAACTACCTTGGAAACACCTAGAATGACCTGCATTATAGGCATAGAATACATGGTTGATACCAAATGCACAAGTAGAGCCTGAAGACTAGAACTTAAAACAGTGTTAACTCGGGCACATTTCTACCTTGCCGGATATTTACTTCAATCACGCTTTGCCGCATTTCAAAACCAGTAATAGTCAGTCAAAGAACAGAAAGCCAATGAAACACAACAGAAAAATATTCTTTAAAATACCAGCTGGTTATGGACTTCACCACATAAAATTATTATTACTGTCCTTATAGGCATGAATTTTCTCTCACCTTGCTGTCAACTTCAGAAGAAAGCTGACTAAACAACAAGAAACCCATTAACTCACATTTAACTAACCTTTATTGCCACTAAAGCTGTAGAACATGGTTAGCAATGAAATCTGAGGCAAGCAGACAGTATACTTACTGTACAAGGCTCCAAGCTCTACAAGACTCCCTGCTGGCAACCAGGGAAGCTTGAAACTAAAATGTGTCATTTTAAAATTTAGTCTCTAAAGCAAAAGACAGAAAGGATACAAATTCAGACTCCCCCTGAAAAATAAAATCAGAGAGAGTGAGAGAAATCATGATTGAGAATTCAGGCAGTACCAGGAGTGTATAAGTGGCTGAGTGAGAACTTTGCTTGGCTCAGGGACCGAGATCAGAAAAGCTACCAGCAGCCAGCTGATGATTGAATTATAAAGCTATTCCCAACTTTAGCATTTCAGAGCCAACAGTAATACCTGAAAAGGAAATGAGGTGTCTTTACTTCCACGGGTGTAATCTGGATTTGCAGGATGTATCCAGCTTCCTCGTCGGAGGGCGGGGGAGGGGGTGGAAAACAGCTGGGCAGCTCTAGCAGTGCGCACTAATGGAACCTTCCTCCCCACAGAAGCTGCTTGAAAGCTTTTGCCCCCGCACTTTGCAGGAGGCAGGCTGGGTATTTAGGAAGCAAGAAGAGGGTGAGAAAAGAAAAAGTGGGGGGGAGGGGGGAGGGGTGATCACTTCGGCCCCGTGTCTCTCTGACCTACCCACCCCAGGGAAGACTCGCCCAGAAGAGAAAGGATTTTAATCGAGCTCCATGACACAAACAGGCCGGAAATGGCAAACGCAAACAAACAAGCAACCCACACGCAGACCCGAACCACGCGGCAGCCGGGCCCGGCTCGGGTTTCACCGCGGCTCCCTCGCAGCGCTCGCCGCCAATGCGGAGAAGGCAGCCCCTGGGCTGCGGGCGGTGCGCGCACGGGCTGGGGGCTGTGGCAGCCTGATATCCCGGAGAGTCGCATCCACCCCCACATAACCGAGGTTACCCCACTCCCTTCCAGGAAGGGCAGCACCCCCGGGCATGCACGGTTAACCCCTTCCTCCCCCAAGCCCGGACACCACACGGTACCCCCCCCCATCCCGGCCGCAGGCAGCAGCTCCGCAGCATCGCCCTCGCC
>NW_005842134.1:2273856-2274477 GCF_000455745.1 Alligator sinensis | reverse complement strand
AGCAGTGCGGTGAGGGAGTCCGCCCGGACGCCCCCCACAGCCGCCAGGCTCCCGGGAGCTGCCCCTTCCGCTCCCGCACGGCTGGCAAGCAGCGCTCTTCAGCCGGGCTGCCGCAGAAAGGAGCCTCGCGGCTGCTGTAGCACTCGCTGCTATGAACGGGGCAGTCAGCGCCTCAGAGTGACTGTGCCAGGCTCCCTGCAAAGGCAGGAAGGCGGCTGCGTGGCATGTACACTCCAGGTTTTCCCTGTAACTGGCCCTAAACAGCCTCTTTTCCAGCTGAGACCCAGAGGAACAAACAGCTGTGGCCCCTCATCGCCCTTCACAGGCCAGGCACCGTCAGGAACAACTGCATGCTTTGACACTCCCCTCCCCCAGCTCAGTGCTCGAAGGAAGTAGTTGGGGCAGGTCCTGCTTTGAGCAGGGGCTTGGGCTGGGCTGGGCTGCGCTGGATGACCTCCTGAGGGCCCTTCCCACCCTGCTGCTGTGTGATACTAAACCAAGATTCTCCGAGCCAGTGCCATTCTTTAGAGCTTTGCTCCACCGGGCCAATAAAAAAGAACTGATCCTGCCAGCAGATCTGGGCAGGATCCTGTGTCCAACCCCACCCTATTGCCAAGGGCA
>NW_005842134.1:2269784-2273845 GCF_000455745.1 Alligator sinensis | reverse complement strand
TTCCTGCAGGATGAGTTTACACAATTGAAGTCAAGGTTTCCTACTATCCAGTTTTAATCACACTCCGCATGAGAAAAAGGAGTGGGAATGGAACATTAAAGAACATTTTTTTCCTTGTTCACAGGCCAGTAATGATTATAAAGGTAGTCACACACACATATGTCAGGCAAAGGCTTTAAATGAGATCCATGGGGTGTTTTATTATTCATTATTACAGTAGAGGAGATACTGTAAGTTGAGATTCAATTTCTTTGCAGTGAGTCTTTTAATATGTTTGCTTTTCCATTGGCAGATACAACTGAGAAATAGATTCGATTTTTTTCTTACTTTCTGGTTTAGAAAAGGGTGATGATGTCCTGATGTACTGTACGTTTTAATACATTAGAAAACGTCTTGGATACATGTGCATTGTTATTGCTATTTATAAAGTACATCTACTTGTAACTCCCAAGGGAAACGAGGATGGGCGACCCAGTGATATACTTATTCTTCCATAATGCAAATCCAGGTCAAACATTATTTATATTTGATAAATAAGGAATTTGTTTCTTTACAAATAAATACGCTAAGAAACATGTCTAAGCCTTGAACCTATGTTGCTTTTAGGGTGAAGCAGGAAGGGATTGTATTAGTGATTTGAAGAGGTCCTTGGAGCACAGAGACCTAGGTTTTATTTCCACCTATGCCCTTAAGTCACTGTGGCTTTCCTCCCTGCTTTTTCATAGTGGTATAACTGGTACATGTTAGCTGCCTCCCTGACTATTTGAGTGGAGTCAAAGCACTTACAGTTTTCACTGGATGCATCTACATGTGTGCTTTAATGCACAGTAGCCTATTTTACTGTGCATTAGCATCACTTAAAAACCACGCGCATTCATTACTGCTCATTAAGGCAGCCTAATACACATTTCTTAGGAACTCACATTGGAGGTACTAAATTTAATGCACATTAGAAAAAGTGCTCAAGTGCATGTGTAGACATGCCCACTGTGTGGTTAAGGGGGTCAATACTATAGCTGGGCCTATGGTTGGCCTCACCTAGTTTACACTGCAGTAAAACTGCAGAGCCAAGTTTCTACTAGTGTTTTGCTGTGAGATTGAATGTATTATCCTACCCTAAACAAAGCCTGCCTCTTTTGGCTGTGAAAGCAAAGTCTGTAGCACTCTGGGCCACAATTTCCTTATTTACATCTGTGCAAAATGGGTGTAAAATACAACTGAAAAGAAAACAACAGGACCTGATTTTCATCTTTTTTATGTTGGCACATATCCTGAGGAACTCCACTGAATTCAGTGGGATCAAAACTAATATGACAGTGTGTAACAGGCCCCCACCTGACACCTCAGTACTGCAGCTCAGGTGGCTAGTCTACAATCAAGCCGGCCGGCACCGTGCTGACCAGAAGAGCCCTGCTGATTGGCCTGGGGCCCAGGGACAACTGGCTAAAAGCAAGCCTGGAAGGAGAGGCACCAGGGGAAACATACCAGAAATGGTTCTGGACACTCTCCCTGCTGCTGGAAGGGACCCAGAACCTTTCCCCAAGGCCAGCACACTCAGAAAATTGATGCATATCTATCCCACAGGCAAAGCATCTGGGAAAAATGTGGATGATCACCTCACCACCGGAAGGAGTTGAACTGCTTCCCCTGAGGCCAAAATGCCTAGAACAGAATTCAATGCTATCCCCACTGCTGGGGCATTGGGGATCCAGCCAGGCGTTCTCCCTCCCAAGGTGGCCAGTGAGCAGTTCAACCCAGGCACAGCAGGACCCTGCCACATACACAGAAGCCAGTGCAGAAGCACCCAGGTCAGGTCAGGTCAGGCTGAAAGAGGGCAGCCCAGGGGGTCCTGCAAGGGACAACTGGTGAAAAACCCAACAGCATCCAAACTGAGACCATTTTGCATTCTTCAGTGATGTAAAACTATATATGAAGTCACAAGGTGCCAGGCATTAGAAAGTCAAGCCAACTGTATCTTTTTTTTACCTGCTTCAGTTTGTCTGTATGCATGTGCATGTAAATGCTCAGAAAGGTTTGGGACATGGCAAGATGTGACAGAGAGATGGCAAGATGGAGGGATGCGGGGCAGAGAATGGTCTAAACATGGAAGCAAGGCATCAAGGGGTGGCAGGGATGGGAAGTCCTAGCAATCACAACTCAGCAGATGCAGCATAAAAAGTGTCTGCCCAGTGTCAAGGTGGGGGAGGGGTGAATGTGGAATACAGGTTAGGCCACATTAAGGAATAATTGGTAAAAGAAAATCTCACCAGAAGATATTAACAGCTACTGCTACTATTCTGGGCCTTGCAGATAATTACCCAAGTACTACTTAAAGAGGCAGAGGCAGAGGCAGGGCTTCCTTACCAGCCAGGTTCAGTATCACCAAAGAACTGCTGTCAAACAGGAGTCTGATATCCTGGCCCAGTCCCCAGTCATACAAAGCCAGAGCTCCAAATCTCTCCTCTTTTTCTTCTAGCAATGAACCATTAAAAGACCCCAATTGGCTAAAAGCAAAAGTAAAATCACTAGGATGAAACAGAATGCAGGCAGCAGGTGTTTGTGTGCAGCAGCTAGGTACATGGCATCTTGATTTTCTACTGTCTTCCAGCTATGCTCCAGCAAAAACAACCACGCCTCAGCCCTCAAGAAAGGTAAACAAGCTGACAGCAACTGGAAGTGGAGAGGTTGAGGAGCAGGGGACCTGGAGTAGCAACTCAGTCTTAGGCAGGATGCAGAAAAAGATTAGTGTCAGTGGCATTCTCTTGTCACACTATCGTTCAGAAATCTGACTGCTTCTGGGTACCTCACAATTACAAATCAAACACCATGACAGATGTGTGCAACTGTATCTCTGCCCCTGCTGTGGATCCATCTGCATAACATGTCAGTTATTCCAGCTTGGGTAGGCCAAAACTATACAACACACTTAAGAATCTATAGGATTTTTTTTTGCAGCCACAAAGATGTTCTTTCTGAAATGGGAGGATTCATGCTGTCCCTATTCCTGATCATTTCTCCTTGGAATTTCATTATGCTGTTCTCAGCCCTGGAAATTCAGTTGTTTTTTCTTTTTAAATGTAAGCTTGCTCACCTGACAGGTTTTTCTAAGCTTCGGTGACTCTTAATTAAAGGAGGTATTTTCAGTTCACAAGCAGCTTTCCTAAAAGGTTGACAAGGAGAGAGGATTGTGTCAGGGAAAGGCTCTGTCATGTTCCAAAGTTCTTCTAGCTTAGTTTTTCCACTTAAATAAAGTAGAATTTGGGGTTGAAAATGTCACAGGTGATGTTTGGCAAATATTTACAATAATAATGTTATTCTTTGCATGTTCTTTGTTAAAGAGGGAAGAAACTGGCCAAATGCATTTAAGTGCAGTAATTGACTCTGTTGCTGGATAGTACCTGTGTCTGATGGGACTATCCGACAGTGCTGTAAATTAGTCTACACTGGCCAAATTGCTGCACACATGTAGACTGTGATGCTTTACTGCACAGTAAATTAGTCCACTGGCCAAACAGTTGTTTAAGTCTGCTGAAAACCACTAGCACACTATAGCCCTTTGAATTTTTATTAACCATTTTAAATGAAACACAGGCATCAGTAGACCCTACACACCTGATTTTCAAAGGTGGGAGTACCAGGCAATTTCCCACTGAGGTAATTTTGGAGTCATGAGTGCTCCACACACCTCTGAAAAGTAGAAACAACTTTAGAACTAGTCTTTATTTCTATGTAGCATTGTTAAAATTAGTGCTATTTTTCCCAAGTATGCTGTGAGGCTAATAAGTGTTCTCACTCATACTACAAATGGGAAACTGAGGCAGAGAAACTCCATGATTTGCCCAGAGTCAGTAACAGAGCCAAGATTAGAACATATGACCTCCTAAATTTGTTCTTATTTGTCAGTGTACTGTGGCAGAAATGCCCCCGTCGGTGCCCCTCTCCAGAGATCTGTCTCAGCCAGCCTGAGAGGCTGCTGTTGAATCCCTCACAGCGGGGATCTCCCACCTTGTCTGCAGACAAAAGCCTGGCGCCTGGGAGGCGATGCTCTGGTCACCTGGGCA
>NW_005842134.1:2265582-2269545 GCF_000455745.1 Alligator sinensis | reverse complement strand
CACCCTGGTTTGCTCTATGGGATTCCTCTGATATTCCTGTAATATTTCAATGATATTGCTCTACCTTTACCCTGTTTCCGCCCTACCTCTGTAATCAATAAAGTTCTCCTTTGAAACCAGTGTGGGAGACTTATTGAGGGGTGGGTCTAAATTATGCCAAGGAGGCCCCTTAGGTCGGTGGACTAAGGGAGGCTTCCTAATCAGCCCCTGACTTGGGGAAGTGCCCCAAGTGCTTGTACTGGGTCTAGGACCCATTGGACGATCAGGTCTGTGTTTTCCAAGGTGCACAGAGCCAGAAGTGAGTCCAGAGCCTTGGATGGTGGCAGCGGGAACCCCAGGCTAGCGGGTGTGCTCCAGGGAAGGGGTCGGCCGGACGGGAGGCACCCCAAGGGAGGCACTCGGAGCCTGGAAGGTGGTCGGGCGCAGGGAGGTGGGCGGCTCAACGCAGGAGCGCCCCCTACTGGCCCGCCACATGTACAACATGGTCAGAATCAGTGCTTTTTTAAACCTTGAAGCCCTCTGTCTGTTTTTGTTCCTGCTACTCCCAGCCCTACCCAAATATGACAACCTAGCAGATTAATTCCCAGAAAGGAATCTCCTCTAATTTTCCAACCCTGAGCAATTTACTCAAATTTTATCAGTTCATTTTGTGCTGACTTCATTAGTATCTTCCTCATCTCCATTTTCTAATGCAAAGGCATGCACTTCTTGTTCCTCGTTACTACACACAAAATAGCAGCTTCAAAGTCTTAAATGGGAGGTGGATATTTTGTACCACCTGATGTTAATCCCTGGAATTTCAAAGTCTGATCAGAATTTAATTTGGCTCCTGTGATGAGTAACCAGAGGCCCTATTCAGATGACCCAAAACAGGCACTTCTGGTTTCTCTTTTACTTGCACAATTCCTGATCATATTTTTAAAGCATCAGTTTCAGCATCATGCTCTTCATTAATGCCATCAAGTGCTTTATTGTTCGTCTTTACCACACAGGAATAGTGGATGACAGGCTAAACTCTTCATAGTGTTTGATGACTCCCTGTGTCTCAGCCACAAACAGCATGTCATCCTCTTGAATGCACTGTGCACTCTCATCCCAGCACATAAGCAGCAATTGCAGTGCTTCTCAAAGAGCTGTTTCAATACTGCGCTTAGAAATCAGTTGCTCTTAACAGAAGGAAAATGAATAGATGGACTTCATGTAAAATCCCTTTCTAGTAATTTCCACCTCCGATGAAATTTTTGCTCTACCTAAGTCCTGGGGGTTGACATTTGGCAGGGATTTGCATGGGTGCCAGGGATGTGTTTGCCATATCCAAGAAAGACTTCCCCTAGTCTTAATTACTAGCTTCTAAGAATCTTAGTTTGCACATGCTCAGTAGAAACTTGTTTGTATTGGCAGCTATAGTCTAGTGTTAATCAACTCTTAACAGTTTCTGTGCTAGGGCTGGAGACTGTAAGGTGAAAAGCTCCTAGCTTCTAATGAGTTCAAGCTGGGGAATCCCTCTCTCTTTCTGGAGAACAGCAGCCAATTAAAAAACTGGCCTCGAGTCTAAAAAGGTTGAGAACCACTGGTCTAACCATTTCTCAAAAGCTGTGGGAACAGCCCTCACAAAGTAACTGAGGACATTCAGAAACCACATAACAAATCAAAAAATAATACAATTTTGTGTTAGGAAAAACAGTCTCATGATTTTGGGTCAGTCTCAGGCAATCTGCATGGAAGGTTGCAGGGGGTAGAAACAGGCTATAATGGGCCAAGGGGGCGCAGAAAGCAACTATGGGAAGCATATGACCAGAGACTGGCTGCTGAGATGCATAGTAGGGGACAGGTTCAGGAGTGAGCACAGGTAGGTTTCTAGACTGTTAGGCCAGAAAAGACCACTGTGATCATTCAGTCTGACCACCTGTATTCCATTGGGCACAGAAATCCCCAGAGAAATTTTCTGTTTGATCTAGAGCAGTTCTTTTAGGAAAAAGCATGAAGTCTTGATTAAAAATTGCTAGTGATAGATGATCTACCATGCCCTTTGATAAGTTGTTTTAATTTATGAGTTAATTACCTTCACTGATAACTATGGGTGCTTTATTTCAACTATAAGTTTGCCTCTCACTTAGAGCCCTTGTGCCTTTGTTTGCTACTCTGAAGAGCCCTGTATTATCAAATTTCTGTCCTGATGTACACATACAAATTGTCATCTGGACTGCCATTTAACCTTCTCTTTGATAACCTAAATAGATTGAAATCTTGGAGTTTTTCACTGTAGAACCTGATTTTCAGGTGAAGGTGAGAACAGGAAAAGAAGGATCTGTATCCCTAGAGCAGTGGTTTTCAACCTGAGACCCGCAGGTGCTGGGGGTCTGCAGACTGTGTCTCAGGAGTCTAAAAAAGATGATGATGATCAATCAAACTATGTGAATACCCACACTTACAATTCAAAGGAGTCTATGCATCTATTCAAAATTTTCAAAGGGGTCAGCACCTCCATTCCAAATTTTTTAGGGGTCCACACATGAAAAAAGCTTGAAAACCACTGTCCTGGATTATATTTCCCTTCAGGAACCTGAAATATTGCCCAGAAATCCTTGTCTCACTGTGTTGTTGCCATCAGTCAGTAGCTTTGAAATACACAAAGTAGGCGTCTCCTACCCCTCCAGTGGCTGGTCCACAAGGAGGATTAACAGACTACTATCGCCAACTAGTGCTAAGGAATAACTGCTGCAACTCACTTAACTCAAAGAGGTAGAAGTCTGGGGTCTATGGAGCCCTGCTGGTGAAGTTGTGACAGAATGTCTTTTTTTGCAGGGAGGTTTTCTTGGTTTTTTGTAACCTAAATTACACATAAAAACATAGGTTCAAGGAACTATTGTAGCAACTGGGGTATGAAGAGTTTGATCCATTGTCAGCACTGAGAATCTGTAACCAAGAAACAACCTAACTCAGGAGCCATAGGTCAAAAGCCAAGTTTAGAAGCTAGCTCAGGAACCAGGAGACAAGCCGGGGTCTTGTTGGTAATTTAGGAACTGGAAGATGGTATGACTCAAGAGCCAAAAGATAAAACAGGGTCTGATGCCAAAGAATCAAAGATACTGAAAGGAACCAGGACAGAAGCCCTGTAAGAATTAAACCAGCCTGAGGCATGGAACAGGGCAGGAGATGGCAGATAGGGGATGTAAACAGCTTCAAGTGTTGGGCATCTAATAGTCCTCTCTTGGCTGTTTCCTTGTATCAGGAATTGCCAGTTTTGTGAACCAATAAGTTTGTGGGGTTGTGTTAATCACTCCAATTGTGGCTTAAATTAGCCCTTGATGTGGCTAATAGCTAGGCCTTTTACAACACCCCCCAAGGATGCCTTTGAATGTACCTAGGATCCATGTTGTGGGCCTGGTGAAAGGTATGGGCCAAGGCTGAGATATGTACGTTCCTATGAGTTCCTATGATCTTTCTGCAAAGTTATGCCTTTACCAATCAACCAGGCAATAATTGGTTCCTTTCTAGCTTAGAGTCCAGCATCCCCTGAACTAGATATTCATTGTGTCCCTGCACTGTTATTATGAAACAGCTTTTAGAGATCACTTGTTATTTTGACACAATTTCTACCTCATTAGGTATGTAGAATTAATGGTGCTTGGGCAATAAACCAGGAATATATATAGTGAAGGAGGCTCTTGTCTGTCAGAACCCCAGCTAACTGAAAAAGCTGGAAGGTGAGGAGTGAATCCAACAGGGGGCTGAAGGAAGAGGAGTGGACTCATGGTTTAGGCAACTGAACACTGTCCTGAAGGATTGGATTATATCTCTGCCTCTGCCACAGAGTTCCCTTCTGATGCTGAATGAGTCTCTTGACCCAGAGTTTTAAAAAATGGTCACTCATTGTATGTTCTTCATTTGTGGGATGCTCAACTTGAGACACTGACAGTCTGATTTGCAAAGTGCTGAGCATTCAAAGCTGCAACTGTAATC
>NW_005842134.1:2262675-2265463 GCF_000455745.1 Alligator sinensis | reverse complement strand
AACCGCTCTGTCTGTCCTAATTCCCCAGCTTCAAAATAGGGATACAACCACCTCACCACAGAAGTGTGTTTTGAAGATAAACTGGTTACTGTGTGTGAAGCATGCAGATAATATGGTGATGAACTTCATGGAAAAGTAAATGATTAACTTAATAATTCTATATACAGTGCAGGGCTTGGCTGGTATGTGGTGAATAAGGTCTTGGACCGCACATTGGATGATGAGTATAAAAAGAAATATTGAATAGAAATCATTTGAATGGCATCTGTCCATCCAGTACACTGAATGAGGCAGGGATCCAGTGTTAGAATGAATCAAGTAATTCATTATTGAAGCACATTAGTATTAGCAGCTGCATATGCACTTTACTGCACAGTAGATTAATTTACTGTGCAGTAAAGCATCACAGTCTACATATGTGCAGTAATTTGGCCGATGTAGACTAATTTACAGCACTGTCAGTCCAATCAGACACAGGTACTATTTAACATCAGAGTAAATTATTGCACTTAAATGTACATGTAGATGGTGATGTCAGGATTCATTTACTGTGGCTCAGATTGCACCGAGTTTATTTATTCACGTTAATTGCACATGTAGACATGCCCTATCAGTGACAATGTGAGCCCAACATATGGCTCACATTGCTTCTAAGTCTCTTTAGCATTGCTCATGGACACAGAGGTGTGCAATTAGCTGTGTACATCTAAAGTCAAGCAGAAGGTAGGCAGGGTAAAACTTTTGGGCTTCTTTACACATGCTCTAGTGTGGAACGGGGTGGGGAGGGGGAGGCTTTAATTAGAGCAACTTTTGTAGGAAGCAACCTACTTCAGCAGTTCCTAAGAATGGATACACACACAAGAAATTTAAAAAGTTAAAACTTAGTCTGTCAAGAAAAGGGAAGCATGAAGTTGCCTGCACAATACACTTGCTCACAAATGTTGCTCAGGAATTACCAAAGATTGTGGGGTGGAGGTCTCAGATATATCAGAATGCATACACACAGAGAATTGAAGTAAAAGTGCTCGGTAACTTTAATTGGGATAGTTCCTAAATTTTAGAGTGCTTGACTTTGAAACTTTAATGATATTTTTTTGATAACTTAATATTCCCACTGAGCTAGTGTCTAGAAACAAGGACTATTCCCACTGAGCTAGTGTCTACAGCACATAGCCCAGTGCATCCCTGATCCATAACTGGGGCTCTGTGCTAATGTAGATAAATAATATTAATTAATAACAGCCAGGAGAGCCCCAGCATGCTGGGTCATGTACAAATATATTGTAATTGATAGTCCCTGCCCCAAAGAGCTCATAATCCAAAAGACAAGATATAACTGAGGGATGAGACAAACAAGCATGTTAGGAGAGAGAGGGTAACAAATGCAAACAGGATGTGCATTATGCTTAGCCAGTTAGAGGCTTCCCCTAGTATTCATGCAAAAAACCAATTAGCTTTCTTTTCTGGTTATTTAGTAGGCCAGTCACTTAAGGATGCACCACTCTGTTGGTCAAAACGGAACAGGAAGCACTTACCTTGTGACTGACATTAGCTCCGTTAGTCCTCTCCAGACTGCTAGGCTCTAGCTTATGCCATGAAGAGAACCTAAGGCTTTCTTTTTTCCATCTGTATGTTATCAATTTACTTCACATTGGATCTAACTGGTGTTTGGTCACTGCTAGCCTGGGCTGACTTTGTACCTGACTGGAAAAGGCTCCTTAGCCCATATTCAATCCTGTGAACTAGCCACTCTTTCATCTGAGAAGCTTTTATTTTGATTGCACAGACCAGGGACAATCAATGTAGGAGGAAATTAAACAAAAGGAAGCTATTGACTTGCTCTTGATGTAAATACTGCAGAATCTGACAGTACGCCTTGAGGAGTGTTGTTTTGTGAGGAGCAATTCAGTACAGAAAAAATAATACCGTCAGTGTCCTGGACTGCAGTGTTGCTAGGGAAATTAATCTGTTTCATGAGCAGGTGAAGAAGTTGTAGCAAAGAGTCCAGATACGTGATAAGTCCTCAAGTGAGACCTCTTGATAGGTAGAAGATAAATTTAATCTACACAAGGGGCTTTGCTGAGGTTTCTCTCCTCTTCCCCTGAAGCATACATCCTAAGTGTGTACAGCAAAACCCAATTCTCAAACAGGCGGAGTAGATTTCAGATCAGACAGGCTGCTCTCTGTATGTGTCACGAGAGCAGACTATTGCTTTTGGGCTGGATTCTCCAGAGCCCTTCACCTTGGGCAGTAATTTATCCTGTGCATAGCTGGTGCAAGTCACTAACACTCTGATCTGGGAGTGTTTTATCCTCTTTTTATTTTTTCCCTGCAGACTACAGTACATTTCAAAGTGCAGGACCATGGAAAGTTAGGACTGAGGCCTGCGATACAGATGCTCCATTGGAGTATTTGGGCATGTTTTTATGCATGTGGGCATGCATACCCCTCCTGTGTCTTCTTTTCACCACTAAAGAACTGGGACTAGTTCTATGTGATACCTTCTTGAGTAATCTAGGGGAGGAGTAAAGGGCATGTTACTGACATAAACTAAATAAGAACATAAAATTACAAACACCTGTGAGGACAGAGAAGTCAAAAAGACTGTCACAGTGAGCCTGGACCCAGAGAGGGAGAGAGGACTGGTTTTACCTGTGACTTATCAGGTGTCTCCTTGCTGAAATAGATCAGGTGGTTGTAAAAGCCAGTAAGTGGCTCAACTGAAGTGGGCAGCTACAGGAAGTAGTTGGTGGCAGTATTGAGGTGATTTTTGGAGGAGTACCTGATA
>NW_005842134.1:2260463-2262644 GCF_000455745.1 Alligator sinensis | reverse complement strand
TAGGGAAAAAATAGATGAGCTATGTAGAAGACCCTGGATCAGGGGAAAAGAAATAGGGTTAAATCCTGTTCCTGGGACTGCTCATCCATTTTATATTAGATAGTCATTGATTAAGAAACTGAAATAATCCTAAAAGCAGAAGCGTGAACCCAGGACTCCTTTCTTTCAGAAGAATGCCCAAACCACTGTACTACAGAGTTAGGTTCCCTCTTGTTTCTCCACCTGGCCCCATGACTTTTGTACTCTTGATAGCACATCAACTCAGCTTCAGCAGCAGTGTCCCTCTTCCAGATTATTCTGTAGCCTAGTATTTAGAGCACTCTGCTGTGATGAGGGAACTTTGGGTTTGAGTTCCCACAGGCTGAGGAGTGCCTAGAGCCTAAGTCACCCAGGCTGCCTGTACACATGGGGTAGGGAGTGTTTTAATTAGAGCAGTTCCTGGACAACTGCTCTAATTAAAACAGCTCACTATCATGTGTACTAAGCCCCTGCACATTTCAAGATGGCCACAGGACACTTTATCTAAAGCTCATTTGATGAGGTTTAGATAACGTGCCTCCATTGCTATTTTGAAATGTGCAGGGGCTTAATATACATGATGGTGGGGCAACACTGGAACATTCTAATTAGAATGTGTACGGGCTCATCTATAGGCACCCCCACTTCCTGGGTAAGTGTTTTAAAAGTCTGTAAAAGGATAGTGTTGCTACTGCTGCTTTTCAGTAAAAGTGGCTATGGATGCTGTGCTTTGTGCTAAACTCAGGGCTGCCAGGTAGCTGCATGCTGTGGGTACCTAACAGTTTGGGATTTAGATGTGCCTCCCCAGTTGCAATCTGAGTTGCAATGGGGATTAGGTGGGAGTTAAGTGCCTCATTGCTTGAACAGGGCCACTTCTGAGCATGCACAGAAGTCTCTGTCTAGGTACATGGGACACTTTTCCAATAAAAATGGAGGCATCACATGAATTTAGGTGTCTAAGCAATTTTGTAACCACTAGAGTAGGATCAGTCAGTATCAGTTTTTGTGACTAAATTCCTCCTAAGGCCCATTTATTTATGTAAATTTGGACCTAGCCCATAGCTTATGTTGCAGTGTTTTATTGAGACTGTAGGTGTGGTATCAGTCTTGTCTGGACTAGGAGATAGGCCAATAGCCTTCAAGGACCTAAAGAAATGAGATTTGGCACTCTGATACCATAGCTGTGAGCCTGAAATAACCAAGGTAGGTTAGATTTAGAGAGAAACATAGCAGAAATAACAACAACAACAAATAAAATGAGATTCAGTGTGAAAAAATGAAACCAGTACATCTTGATAAATAATTTGATGTGCAGCTATTGAAAGAGAGGGAGAAGCCGGGGAGGCAGTGATGTTGAAATAAATGTAGGCATAATAATGGAGTTTGCAATACAAGTTGGCAGCAAAATGATGAATGCAGTTTTGGCCTGTGTTTACCCACAATCATGTAAACATGCAGGGTGGTAATCCTTTCTTCCCTAATAGCTGGGGTGACTGTATCTGGAATAGCCTTTCACCTTGTTATCACAAAGCGAATGACAAACTGAAGGGAGTTCAAAGAGAAACAAATCAGCAGAGCTGGAGACATTGCTGTAGCAGGAATATTTTAGGCAAAAAATTAAATTAATGTGACTTGGCTTAGTGGTGACTCAGAACTTGTTTATGTCAGGGCTTATGTAGTAGAAGGCTTTCTTCATATACCTACAGGGCTGTAACCATTCCTGATTTAGACACAATTAAAGGCCTTCATTTTAGAGCTACACTACATGGGACCCATCTACTTCTCTGGGATTCTGTGTGGGTGCAGTGGTCCAGTGAGATGGGCAAGGTGGTCGGAGGGCCAGAGGAGTTTAGGAAACCTCTCTCCCATGTCCTGGATACGGCCCTGCATTAGGGATGGGCAAGGTGGTAGGATCAGAGCATCCAGAGATATAAAGTGAGCAGACTTCAAGGAGAGGTGATACTGCAAGTCAGTAGAATAAGAAAGAAGAATTTGAGACTTTAAAGAGACTAAGAATTTTATCAGGAAAGCCTTTTGAGAATGAGATGTATTTGATTGGTACCATCTCTCTGGAAAAATGTGGTAGGTCTCACGGATGTTAACACCCATGATTCTAGTCTCCACCCAGATGGAGCCCTGGATCTGGGCTGTGGCGGCTGCCTG
>NW_005842134.1:2256690-2260432 GCF_000455745.1 Alligator sinensis | reverse complement strand
GCCATAAACTGGAAATGGGAGCAAGGTCACCCCACCTCTGGTGTATGCTCATTAGTGAGGTCCCTGGAGTCCCAGGTGACTAAGTTCCAGACCCAGGTAGGCAGACTTTGTGCTATCAGGGCCCATGAGCAGGAGATTGATGACTACTACAGTCAGGCTCTTCTGAAGAATGAAGAGAAGAAAGCATGGATGTTTGACTGCTTGAAGATGTACAACAGGAAGATCAACCATGACCTGCACCTGGGGGATGCTTGGAAGATGGTTGTCTCGGGTCCCAAGACACGCAGTACCAGGGTCACTCCTCCCTTTGAACTGAGCAACAGGTTCACATCACCAGCAGAGACATCAGCAGAAGCACCAGCTCTGGATGAGGGGAGGCAGCTAGCTGCCACTGATAGGCAATGCATAGGGGGAAGTGGCAGGGGTTGCACATGCTCCCCCTGAGAGCACTGGTTCCCGCCCAGGAGGGAGTGTTCTGGCTGGTGGGGGGGGGCACAGAGAGCGCTCATGCCCCCCCTGAAATTGGCTCCACTGCTGGGACACCGGTGGAGGAAGTGCCATTACCGCGATTGGCCACTGGGGGACCCCCCCACCCATCATGGCCCATTGGTGCCCCCCCAGACTCGGGAGGCATCAGTCGCCCATGCTGCCACTCCTAAGAAGAGACAGGGTGCTCATGGTGGGAGACTGCTCCTGAGAGGGACAGAGGGAGTGATCTGCTGCCCTGATCCCCTGGCCCATGAGGTCTGCTGCCTCCCAGGGGCCCGTATCTGGGACATGGCAGAGAGGATTCCTAAACTCATCCAGCCCTCCAACCACTACCTCATGTTCCTCATCCATCTGGGTATGAATGGCATGGCTTGTAGCAATCCTGGCCAGGTCATGAGTGACTACAGGGCTCTGGGGGCTGGGCTCAGAGGGTTGGGGGCACAGGTAGTTTTCTCTTGATCCTTCCGGTTATGAGTCATTGGCATAGGAGGGAGAGACATATTGAAGAAGTCAACAGAAGACTGCAGCGTTGGTGCCATCATGAAGGCTTTGGCTTCTTCTATCACAGTCTGCACTTCAGATAAAGAGGCAGTGGTGTGCTGGGAAGGGACACCTCACTCCAATGGGAAAGAAGCTCTTCTCAGCCTGAATGGCTGACCTGCTTGTCAGGGCTTTAAACTAAGATCACCAGAGGATGGGTGGACAATCACTACTGGAAGCCCTGGAAGTGACAACCACACAATCAGGAGGTCAGGTAACACAAAGGAACTCACCCCTACCCCAGCCCAAGGAAGGGACTCTTCTAAGAGGACAGGGAAGCCCAGGGCTTCTCATGGCGGGGTTAACTGCCTGTACACAAATGCCAGGAGCATGGGGAACAAACAGGAAGAACTGGCCCTTCTGCTAAGCAAAAATGAGTACGATCTCATAGGGATAACAGAGACTTGGTGGGACTCCACTTATGACTGGAACAAAGTTATTGATGTCTATACTTTGTACAGGAGGGATCATATTGCAAGCAAGGGCGGGGGTGTAGCTCTCTATGTGAAGGAGCAGTACACTTCCCTACAAGCAGAGATTGGCACACAAGGGGGGTGACTTGAGACCCTCTGGGTTAAAATATGGGGAGAACACAAGTGACCATCACAAGTGACGTGAGGATTGAAGGGAAGCTTGGTGCCAGTGATCATGAGTTGATCACTTACCCTGTCCATCAGAAATCTGGCAAATCAGTGAGCAATGCAGAAATCCTCGACTTTAGGAACGCTGACTTTCACAAGCTCAGGATGTTGGTTGTTGAGGCCCTGAGAGACCATGCTCTGACAGGGAGGGGAGTCCACAATGAGTGGTTGATCCTTAAGGACATTATCCTAAAAGCACAAGGGAAGTCCATTCCAGCCTGTAGGAAAGGTAACAAAAAGGCTGGGGGACTCCCTTGGCTCAGTAGGGAACTCATGGACCTCCTGAATCTGAAAAGTGAAGCTTATAAGGGATGGTAGTTGGGAACTACTTCTAAGGAGGATTATACAACACTGGCCTGCACCTGAGGGAGCAGAATAGAAAAGCCAAGGCTGAAACCAAACTCACACTGGCTACAGGAATCAAGGACAATAAAAAGTCCTTCTTTAAATACATGGGAAGTCAGAAAAAAAATAAGGGCAACATTGGACCCTTGTTGAACCAAATGAGGTAACTGACAACCAACACCCAGGAAAAAGCTAATCTCCTCAACAATTACTGTGCATCGTTTTTTCACCAGCCCAAGGGGTTCACCCTGCCTGACAAAATGCAGAACTACCAGGGTAAGGATGATTATACACCAATAACTGGTGAAGATCTTGTGAGGGAACACCTTGAGAGGCTGGACATCCACAAATCAGCTGGCCCAGATGGAATGCACCTAAGAGTGCTAAAAGAGTTGGCTGACATCATAGCACACCAATAGCAAGGATATCTGAGAACTCGTGGCACTTGGGAGAGGTTCCAGAAGATTGGAAGAGGGCCAATTTGGTGCCTATCTTCAAGAAATGAAGGAAAGAGGATCCAGGGAACTACAGGTCAATCAATTTGACCTCCATCCCTGGAAAGATCTTGGAAAAAATTATCAAAGAAACCATCAACAACAGGCTTACGGAAGGCAATGTTCTGAGAGAGAGCCTTTGTTGTGGGTTGTTGCTTGCCTGAGCAACCTCATTTCCTTCTATGACCAGGTGACACATCACCTGGTCATGTTATATACTTGGATTTCAAAAAAGTCTTTGACTTCGTTTCCCATGATGTCCTTATGGTAAAATTGGGGAACTGCAACCTTACAGTCTGATGGCTGGGCAACTGGCTCTGTGGTCAGACCCAGAGACTGATAGTCAATGAAACTGAGTCAATATGGAGCATTGTGACCACTGGCATTCACCAGGACTCAGTACTCAGAGCGCTACTCTTTAATAAATTCATAAATTATCTGGATTCAGGTGTCAGAAGCAGACTGTCTAAGTTCACAGAGGACACCAAATTATGGGGAAGTACAGTCACTCTAGAGGATAGGCTAGCAATTGAGGCTGACCTGGACAGGCTCGCACAGTAGGCAGATCAAAACCTGAAGACATTCAACACAGAAAAATGCAAGGTGCTCCACCTCAGGAGAAAAAACCCACATCATACTTATAGGCTCAGCAGTGCTACACTCACTAGCACCACAACCAAAAAAGACTGGGGGTCATGATTGACCACAAGATGAACATAAGCTACCAATGCAATGCTGCAGCTGGCAAAGCAAATAAAACTCTGTCTTGCATCTACCAATGCATCTTAAGCAAGAATCAAGAAGTCATCCTCCCACTTTACTTGGCTTTGTTGAGCTAGAGCACTGCACAGATAGAGCACTGCATCCAATTCTGGGCTCCACACTTTAGAAAGGACATAGAGAAGCTTGAGAGAGTCCAAAGGAGTGTCACATGCATGAAGAGAGGTCAAGAGAATAGGCTTTATGAGGAGAAGCATGGGACTCTTCAGCCCAGAGGAACAAAAGCTCAGAGGGGACTTGGTGGCAGCCTATAAGTCAGGCTTGTCCAACATGTGGCCCGCCAAACCATTTTATCTGTCCAGTGGTGGTGGCACCATGGACCACAGAGCCACGGCAGCGGTGGCGGCGCCGCGAAGCATGGAGTCGCCACTGCAAAGTGCATAGCTGCGGCACCACCACGGAGCGCAGAGCTGTGGCGGCGGCACGGCCCGGGAGGATGCCCCCCCCGCCGCA
>NW_005842134.1:2244449-2256643 GCF_000455745.1 Alligator sinensis | reverse complement strand
AAGGGGCGGCGCGGCCGCCTGGGCGCCGTGGCGGTGCGGCAGCGGCAAGGCAGGCAGGGCCAGCCCGCGGGCCTCAGCCAGCAGCGAGGGGAGGGGAGCTGCTTACCCCCACGGGGCCAGGCTGGGTGAGAAAATGGATGTGCTCAGCAGTGTATCTCTTGCATACAAACAAGAAAAAGTTCAAGGTTAGAAAAGATGTCAGTCAAAGCAAATGCAGAAAAGCGTTTCTCCACCTGCTAACTGGGGATGGCTAGCTCATCTGTTGACACAGTGCTTGATTACCACTGACCCATTCCGCACATGTCTAGATTTCAGCACTTCTAATAAAGCCACCATGGCAGCAGAACAGGCACCCTTCTGTCTCAGACGCCTTATGTGGTACGGGCGAGAGGTCTCAGCCACCTCCACCTTTAAAAAATAATAATAGGATGCAAAACTCTGAGGAACTCAGGCTAAGGCAGCCAGAAGGGGGTTGGGTATGGCTTGCTGAGCCCCTGATGCCAACCTGTTTCTTTCCAAGCAGTGTGTGTCTGGGAGGATGGGTGTGGGAAAAATGTGGCCGGGGCACCAAACAGCACCCAAGGCCTGGCCCCTTTCCCAGCAACGCTGCCAGGCTGACAAGGGAGGAATGCCAAAATAGCTTGCTGCTGTAACCTAATTGTTTATTTTAGTCAAGTGTTTGGTATCATTTCATGGTTGCTTTTTTATTGTTTTTATTTTGGATTTTAAACCACATTTCCAGACCCATTTCATTGTCACTTCCTGCAACTTCATTGGTGTCGAAGGTCACATGACATCACTTCCTGATGTGATACCACTTCCTGGCGCCATATTCAAAGACCTCAAGGAAAGGGTCTTTGAATATGGCGCCAGCCCACTGGGTGATAAAAAGTTCATGATCTGGCCCCACACTCAAAAAGGTTGGACACCCCTGCTATAAGTATATAAGGGGTGTGCATCAGGAACTAGAAGAATGTCTGTTCACCAGGGCACCCCAGGGAAAGACAAGGTCTAACGGTCACAAACTGCTGGAAGACCATTTTAGATTAGACATAAAGAAAAACGTAACTTCTTTACCGTCTGCATCTCCAGAGTCTGAAATAGACTGCTCCCAGAAGTGGTGCAAGCACCTACTCTGGATACCTTTAAGAAATGCTTGGATGTTTACCTTGCTGGGGTGATCTGACCCCAGCTGACTTCCTGCTGCTCGGGCTAGGGGCTGGACCCAATGATCTTGCGAGGTCCCTTCTAGCCCTAATGTCTATGAAATCTATGACGCACATTTAAATTGCACTAACTAATCTTCAGGAAATACCCATTCCAGGACAATCTCCAAGGTATAATTAATTTATGATACAGAAATTTACATTTTAAGTTATACAACTATGGGTTCTTCAGTTCTCTGATAGTGTGTGTGCTGGGGATGATGACATCTTCACCATATTTCATTACTTTATCAAGAGAGCCACAGGTGTAGGGCTACTGAAATTGTGTCCCTTTCAGGTCTCTCTGAGTTCAGCTTCTTAGGTCTCAGACTTCAGACCATTACCACTTGAGGGGTGGAATCACATGGTTCTCCCATTCTTAGGTTGGGCTCTGGATTACAGCTCCCTTTGGATCTCTGCTTGCCCAGAATCTGCCTTTGGAGTCTGTTACCACTGAGATGAGGTATGAACCAAAGAATGGTTCATCCCATTGCTGCGGGGGTGCCTCCATCTCAGCACCAAGGTCCTCCCAGTTCCGTGCCCAGACCACCGACAGCCCGAGAAAAACTCCCAGGGCTTTGAGACCCTCCCAATGCCAGGTAAGACCCTTGGGCAAGTCTGGGGAGAGGGGGCTGACTCAAAGACCGAGAAGGAGTGTGTCATTCTTGGTGCAGTTTGCGTGAGCCAAAGAGGTGTGCTTATAGGGGTATTGACAGTTGACGCACTCATAGGCATGTTGACAGTTGACAGGACGTCACCCAAGGTGCTAATGTGAACAGTTACATAGTCCTATGTGGTGGAGCACCTTTGGGGGTGCTTGCCAATTGAGGGCTTTCACAGGCTCTGAGGGGAGCCTGCTTTGGAGGAGCAACAAGGGAAACCTCCCCCCAGGAACTATCTTAAGGGGAAGGTGGGTGGCAGGGCACTGTTGGTGCCTGCCACTTTAAGAGTGGAGCCAAGCAGCCAGCAGGTGACTGATTGCGGCAGCCATTTTAGATCTCTGGCCACCTATATAAATAGAGCAGTTCACTGCCGGCAGGCCAGGCAGTAACATTGCCTGGCTGCATCCAATGTCATGGAGGTAAGGGAGGAGCTGTAGGGGATGGGTTGGAGGCTCCTGGTCCTGGGCATAACCTAAAACTGCATCCTGCCTGGAGTGGGTGGCCTTGTGGGGCTCCCAGTGGTGCAGGAGCTTCCAGGAAATGCCAGGCCAGTTACCACCCCATTAAAAGGTGGGTAGGGGCACCTTAACCCCAGCCCTTGCCTTCAGGTGGATCATGTAATATCGGTGGTTGTTTGGGGCCAGGCATGGCTGTGGCCACCTGTGCCTGTGGGGTGCAAGACCCTGAGGAGTGAGAGTGGGGGCCAGGCACGGGTGCAGCCACCTGAGCCCTGTGGGGTGTAGGACCCTGAGGAAAGGTAGTTGGGGCCAGTCACAGCTACGGTCACCTGAACCCACCCAGAGAGGGAAGCCCCATAGCCCCAGTGAGGGGGGCAGAGATGAGGAGCCCCAGTTAGGGAACAGCCCCACTGAGGGGAGGCCAAGGAATGCCTTTGGACACCTGAGGCTGCATTTTGGGCCAGAGACTGAGTAAAGGGGCTCAGTCTGAGAGATGGGGGTGAGTCCTGACCCCAGTCAGCCCTCCACCGCTGGGAGGCCGAGTGTGGGTCGAAAGCAAGAGCTATAGTAGAGCACAATGACCTGCTGCTCTTGGCGGGGGGGGGGGGAGTGAGAGTGCCCGTGAGACCCTGGAGCACCAGGCATGGTGTGGTTTAAGAACAAGTGGGGGCCAGGCACAGCTGCAGCCACCTGAGCCCTGTGGGGTGCAAGACCCCAAGGAGAGGTAGTTGGGGCCTGCGGCTACCATAGCATGGCATAGCCTATGGCCTAAGGGGCCTGCTTCAAGAGGGAGCAAGGCAATACAAGTTGTCGAGACGTGAAAGAGACCCTGTGAGAGGGGGTGGAGTGTGAGAGGCCCGAATGAGAGAAGGATGGTGTGGCAAAATGGGGCTCCCTGCCTAGCCACAGTGCTAGGTTCCCCACTTGCCTTTGGGCATGCCACTTACCTGACTTGTCTGCCACGCCTTGTTCTTAATTAATTAAGATGTTAATTAAGGCAGGAGGCTTCCCATTCATGCCCCGATGCCAGGGGGCACTATCTGCGGCTCTGTACCTTTCCTACACTGCAGCCCATGCCTCGCAGATGGCATCCAATGATGTTAATCTCACCAGCCCCAGAATCATCCAGTTCAGACCCCTCTAAGATCCCTCCATTCTGGCAGTGTATGTTGCCTTCATTTGGGCTGCCTAGCTCTCTGAAACTATTTGCCCCCCTCCCCCCAAGACCTTTGACCACACAGACCCTGGCCTCCCCTCCAAGGCCAGTCCGAACCCTAGGCCCTCAGCTCTGGGCATCCCTCACGGTGGGCCCCCTGGCACGTTTGACCATTCTGGTCCTGGCCCCAGCATTGACTAGTTGAGGGTATTCTACATCAGGCCTCTAAGCCTCTAGCCCCACTCTCACTCCTGGGGTCTGCCTTCTGTCCCTACTAGCAGGTGACCCACCCAGTTGTGGGAACTGGTGTGACTCACCACGACTGGTGTTCCAGGGTCTCACAAGGGCTCTCACCCCCCCCCTGTGGAGCAGCATGTCATTGTGCTCTCTCTCTATAAAAATATTGGGCTCTCAGCCCTCTGGTTTCCACCCCCTCTCACTCAGGACTACTCGTCTCCACCCCCCCACACTCAGGGCCATGGGGCTTCCCTCCCCAGTGGGCTCAGGTGGCCATAGCTATGCTTTGCCCCAACTACTTTTCCGCAGGGTCTTGCACCCCACAGGGCTCAGGTGGCTGCAGCCGTGCCTGGCCCTCCACTACCTCCGGTGTTACACAAACCCACCCAAAGGTGAGGGCTAGGGTTAAGGCACCCCTTCTCACCTTTCACCAGGGTGGTACCTGGCCTGGCATTTCCTGGGGGCTCGCATGCCACTGAGAGCCCCACCAGGCCACCCACTCTCGGCAGGGTGCAGTTTTAGGCCATGGCCAGGACCAGGAGCCTCCTTATCATCCCCTACAGCTCCTCCCTTACCTCCAGGTTGTTCCACGAAGCCTTGCAGCCAGGAAATGTTCCTGCCTGGCCTGCCAGCAGGCAACTGATCTGTTTATATAGGCAGGCAGGGATCTAAAATGGTTGCTGCAATCAGGCACCTGCTGGCTGCTTGGCTTAGGTCTTAAAGTGGCAGGCACCAACAGTGCCCTGCCACATACCTTCCCCCTTAAAATGGTACCTGGGGGAGGTTTCCCTTGCTGCTCTTCCAAAGCAGGCTCCCCTTGGAGCCTGTGACAGCCCTCAAGTGGCGAGCATCCCCAAAGGTTCTCTGCCACAGGTGATATGAATGTGTGTGTGTCTGAGGCCTGGCAACAAGGCCTAAGCTTGGTCTGGCTGTAGGCCAAGAGCATTTTGTCATCTGGATGCCATCTGCAAGGCTTGGGCTGCGGTCTAGGGGACAAACGGAGCTGCAGATAGCACCCCCTGGCCTCAGGGCAAAAATGGGCAGCCTCCTGCCTTAATTAACAACATAATTAACAGCAAAATGTGGCAGGAAAGACAGGTGGGTGGCATGCCCAAAGGCACAGGGGAAACTAGCACTGTGGCTATTTGGGGACTCCCAGGTTGCCACATCCACATATGCCATCAGCCTGCTTGACAGGCAGCCCATGAAGCCAAAGGCAGATTGAAGGGCCAAGCTGATCAGGTGCTGCCGAAGTGCATGGAGTACAGGGTCAATGGGCAAGGTGTAGAGCATTCCCGACAGAGGGCAGCCCTGGTGGATGCCCCTGCAGGCTGGGAATGAGTCACAGGGTATGCCGTTCACCTTCAGGTTAAAAATGTTCCATACAGGACCCACAGGGCAGAGGTGAAGATGGGCCCAAGCCAAAGGCCTCTAGGATCTGAAACAGGTAGTCATGGCCAACCCAGTTAAAGGCTTTCTCCTGGTCCAAGGAGACAAGCCCAATGATGAGACTGAAGAGGTCTACAGCTGTCAATAGGTCTCAAAGCAGAAACAGATTGTCCTCGATGGTCCTGCCTGGTGCACAGTAGCTCTGCTCAGGGCCGATGATTGAAGTCCTAACAGTGCGCAGCTGGTTGGCCAAAGCTTTGGTTATGATCTTGTGATTGGCATACAGGAGGGACACTGACCACCAGTTCTTGATGCAGCCAAGGTCCCCTTTCTTAGGCAGCAAGGTGAGAACTGCTCAGTGAGAGCTGACCGGCATGGTCTGGTCTGTGAGACCAGTGGCGACATGTAGGGGGTGCACGGGGCTGCCCCTGAGAGTGCTGATGCACCCCCTGACCAGCCGTGCTTGCCACTTAGGCGATGAGCGGGGGGGCAGGTAGGAGCGCCAGTGCCCCCCGTCCTGTGAGTGCTGGCCGATTGCTCCAGCCATTCCCAGAAGCGGCTGCAGTCACTCCTGGAAGTGGCAACAGTGATCAGCTGCAGTGATTGGCTGTTGTGGGATTGGCTCCAGGGGTTCCCCCCCAGGCAGCAAGATCAGCTGTGGGGGGGACCCCCTCAGTTGGTGGGATTGAACCCTGGACAGTGGGACTGGTCACAGGGGGGGCACGTGCCCCTCCCCAACTAAGGCGGCACCAGTCACCCATGTGTGAAACCCTCACAAAATATGTACAGGAGGCAGGGGCCAAGAAGAGACCAAAAGTTCTTATAAAACTTAGTGGGCAACCCATCGATGCCCAGGACTTTGCCTGAGGTGAGGCCTCCAACAGCAGCCACAAGTTCCTCCAATGACTGTTCCTACTCAAGACCATCAGTCTCTGATGAGCAAAGCCTAGGGAGGCTGTCATGTAAGTGCCTAGCAGACTGTAGGCAGATTGGTTCAGCTGCAAACAGTTCCTGGTAGCAAGTGACAGCATGGCATCAGATTTTGACAGGGTCTGTAAGTGTGTGGCCATCTGGGGTCTTAAGATGGTCAATGACTTTCCACGCTGCTTGTTGTTTCTCAAGGCTGAAGAAGAAGCGAAGAAATTTCAGGGCGTTGGTCTCTGCCAGTTCTTGGCAACAGGCACAGACCCTTGCACCCTGGGCCATGTTCTCTGCCAGCTCCCGCAGATGTTGCTTGCAGAGCTTAAGACCCTTGAGCAGCCCCACGTCACTGCCAGTGTCATGTAGGGCCACCTCAAGCTCCACCACATCCTCCTCCAACTCCCAAACACTGCGGCAGAGCTCGCTTGTTGCCAACTGCATGTATTGTTGACAAAAAACTCTGATCTGCACCTTTCCCACATCCCACCATTGCTTCCAGGAGGGGAAGCTGGCTCTTGCAGTCTCCTATGTTCCCATTTTGCCACATCCAGAAGTGAGCACCATGCAACAGACTAGTGTTGAGGCACCTGTAGGGCACTCAGGAATGCGCCCTGCCAGGAAGGCTCAGCTCACAAGAAACTAGGCTGTGATCTGATGGTCCTACTGGGGTAATGTGGTTGCTGCACAGGGGCAGCAGGTTGTACCTGGTGATGTACAGGTGATCAAGGCACGCCATAATGAGCCCACTGGAGGTCGCCTTAAGTCAAGTATACTGCCCTGCATCAGCATTGAAATGGTGCCAGACAAGGTCCACTGCCTCCAAAGCAGTTCACAGCTGCTAAGCCAAGGACACGTGGGGCTCCAGCTCATTCTGGTCAAGCTGTGCGTTGACCATGCAATTAAAGTCCCTGCCCAGGAGGAGAAGGTCATCACCATTAGCTGTGCTCCGCAAAACGTCAGTCAGGGTCTCAAAGAAGGCAATTCCCTCTCACCCAGCAGTGGATGCATAGATGTTAATTAGGAGGCGGCAACGTTGTGCTAACAAGATGCGAACAGTTAGCAGGCAGCCAGGGATGACCTTTTGGGCTACTGCTGAATCAGGTGTCAGCTGCAGTGACAGGAGGAAAACTAAGAGCTGGCATTTCCCAAGAGGTGCTTTGAGTGTAACAAGGGGTGACTTGAGTCTAAAAAGATTGAGAACCACTGCTTTAAGTATTTCATTTCTTCCTATGCAGGGTCCAGTGAGTGCTGTGCATCAGGGCAGCTTGCCAAGCCAGGTACATTACTTTATCCCTCCCACAGCTCACTGAGCCTTAGGCAATGCTGGACTCTGAACTGTGAGCCCATGAGACCCTCCATCACCTGATCAAGCTGCCCAGCAGCTACTGTAGTGAAGGTGAATGGCGTTGTGTTGCTCAAAAATAGAAACTGCTTAGGGGTGGAAGGAGGTGAAAGAAGCTGAGAGGAACTTTTTGGTGAAATCTTGAAGCAATTACCCAGTGCTACACACAGCCATCAGGCCAGCAAAAATGATTGTGGGAAGCATGATCTAGGGCATAGGGTAGAAGCTCTGAGAGATGGGAGGCCCTCATCTCCTTATCCCATGGGTGGTCTCGGTCTCACTCCCTTCTCTCTGTTAATACCAGGGAGGTGGGACCTGGACCAGCCCCTGGTGCTTGTGACTGTATTGCTCCCCCACTCCCATGGGGTCCCTGCACACAGGTGGTCAAGGGCAGTCATTACCTCTTACTGTACTATAATAAAGCCTTTTGGTCAGGAGGTCTGGCAGTGTTCCTGAAACAGATCTATGGGAAAGCCTGGAGCCTTCTCAGTCCCTGCTAAACAGGAAGTGTCAGAGCTGTGAATTATATTATAAAAGGTTCTGAACTGGAACAGCATGAGAGCAAAAAACTGCATGGCATCCCCCTCCCTTCTCTTTTCTCTGACCTACATACCCCCAGTGACCTCTTACACTCCCTTCCCTATATCCTCCTCTCATGCGTCTCTCCTCCAACTACATACTCCTCTTTGTGCATGCTTGTACACCTTGGTTCTTTTCCCCTGATATCTGTGCCTGCACTGTGTCAAGCTTATTCATACTGGTGTCCTGGCGGCAAAATTTTTCTTGGGCAGTTCTTCCAGATTAACTCACCAACAACTGTGTTAGCTTTTTAAAATGGGTAAACATGGACAAGCTGACAACAACCTCCTGCCCACTATCTCCATTTCTACCTCTCACTGCATAATTGCCAAAGCAGAGAAAAATAGCCAGTATCCACTATCCACAGGGGAAAGCAATTTATCTAATAGCATTAAAATAATTATGCTTCCTTCTGCTCTGGCTTCCCTCAGCCACACACAGGCTTGTGAAAACTATGCTAAGCACTCTTGATGTGGAAGGTACATAGGCCCTGGTGGGTAACACTTCCAGTGGAGTGGCTGGCCCTTCCTCAGTTCAAAACTACCCAGATGCCCTCCTGTGAGATCATTACTGCAAATGCATCAGGGATTGGGCTTCATTGCTAAATCACTTTTAGATCCCATGGAGAGTCCTGAGTTGTTAACTATCAGCAGAAGAAAATTAATGTTGTTGTTTTTATTACATAGTAGCCTTTTTATAGCCCACACTCTTCCAGCAGACATTCATGCTAGGAAGCATCATTGTATTATGAGAAGTGCATAGTTGCTTTGCTGTTCAGAAGAGCTATTTTTTTTAAGCAGGTATGTTGCAGAACAACTTCTTATTGTAATTTTGCCTCAGTGTGTGCAGGGAAATGTGCTGTTTAACAGGTATATTCATTTTAATGGATTTCACTTTACTGCAGAGGAAAACAATAACAAATCTTGGTCTACTAGGACCTTTACAAAACCCTTCTGGTTCAAATATTATTCTTAGATTGCTGATGAAGGAAAGTTCTTAAATACCTGTCAGCCAGCCAAGACTTACCTTTTGGGGAGTGTGGGGTCTAATGGAGGGAGGAAAAAAATCTTTATTTTCAATATATTTTCTTATCAGACGTGATGTTCTCTGACTACATCATATAATAGTCTCTTGCAGCAGGTAGCTACTATAGAAATTGTAGGATCTGCTCCTAGTGGAGGATGCAGTGTCCACAGTAGATCATTGCAACTATATATACATTGACTATGGGCTACTGGGCTAAAATAATTTTTCCAGTAACTCAAAGGCTGAAGGGGTAAGCTTGCTTAGCAGCATGTAACTTCATTCTAATGGCTGCCTTGGGAAGGCTTCCTGTTCCTCTCATCTAACCAAATCAGGCTGCTGGAAGACAGTCACTGAATGGAGAGCTTCATAGAAGGGCCTGACCCCAATGTCCTTTTGTTGGATGTTCATGAATGACCCCCAAAATAGGACAGCATCCAATCCTGCCTTAGCACTTGATTCTGCATGTGTTCACTCATTTGCCCAACTGACTTCATTGGAGCTACTCATATGTGTTAGAGTAAGCACATAGGTAAGTACTGTGCTGGACTGTTGTCTTAAAGGGCTGCTTCTTAGATCTACCAACTGTTTTTTCCAGTGGCTTTAGTAGAAAAATCTGGGATCTGGAGGCCCTATGCATGAAGTGTGTTCAAGGTTGAAAGGGGCTTGGCTTATGCCAAGTAGAAGTTAGACAGTTTCCAGCTAGGCAGGAGATGTAGGGTCATGGTCAGGGGATGAGAAGGACAATTTAGTGGAAGAGCTCTGCAGAACTGTGCAAGGGAAAAAGCAGCCAAAGCTGAGCTCTGGAAATGGGCTTAAGAAGAATGTGTGTCTCAGCTCTTTCCCAGAGGTCTGTGTGCCTTGGCACCCAGGAAAGGGGGAAGGTGCAGCACTCTTTGGGGTGCCACTGCTGTGGCTGTATTGGGGGCAGTGCACAGGTGCCATCCCCACAGTCACTGCCTGAGCCCATGTGTTCCAGGAAGGATACCACCTATTTAGGGGAGCCCACCCACTGCAGTCCCTAACAGGGGGCTGAGTCTGATACTCTTTATAATCTGAGGTGCATGATCACATCGATTTTTCTTCCAACCATTGTGGGGAGCCTCTTGGCTCCAAGGCAGCTACTCCCCTACAATATCTGTGTTCTCTGAGCTCCAGGATCACAGCTGTGCTTTGCCCACACCCCTATGGTAGTAAACAGTAAAAGCTGCTTGCACCCCTAAGCAGGACTGACTGGGCTCAGGATTGCACCTTGCAAACATTTTTCCTCAGAGCCCTGCATGCATCTGGCACTACAGGAAGAAAATATCACCGTCAAGCAAGACAGGGACACTAGGAGCTGGATCCTCTGTGTGGCTTTAGGCCTGTGTCAGGCCAATGTCTTCAGAACACAGTGACTGCTCACTGTAATGAAGCAGCACCTTGAAAAGTACAGCAGTCTGGGGATTATAAACTCTTTGACTCCCACTGGTTGCCATTTGTTCTGCAGTGTTAATTGATATTATGATGTACAGATATGGCATTGAGAGACAGCATTCCTGTCTTTATTTTCAGGTCTTTGATTTGATTACATGAACATTATCTAGTAAATGGCTGAAGCCAAATGTCCTATTGAGCTAACAGTTTTTAGAGGCAATGCCACATAAGGGAGTGACTCGGCTAGCATGTATTCCTGTCTTTGGATCCTCAGCCTGAATGACTAGGTTACCGATTTATAACTGGCTTTGAACTCAAGCCTTCTAGAACCAAAGCAGAGTGCCTTAAGTGCTCTGTCACCATGTGCACTAATATACTAAACCCATCCACACAGCAATTCTGCAGGTATGTGAACATTGAATAGAAATACCTTACAGCTCTGGTACTCAGATCATGTCTTACCTGCCTGTGATGCAATCCCATTTGCTGCTATTTTGATTCTTACCCTATGCTTACAGCCACAATACCTGAGCGTGGGATTGATTTTTGCTGAGCCCTACACTTTCTCCAGAGAGAGTGTAGCAGTTTTCCTGGCTATGCCCAATGGCAAATTAAATGTCTTTTTTTTCCTCTTTGTTTCTCTCCAACAAGTGTCTGATGCAACTCCCAACAAAGTTGGTGAGAATCGTTTATGGGAACTGGATCAGGTCCTAAATGTTTCTGTCTTGAGGGCATAGGTGCTACAGGAGTTGGCTCAATGTAATTCTTTTACCACTTAATTGAGCAGGTACATGTGGCAAGCCTGCTCTAACTGGATTAAATAGCTGTTGTTTGAGCTAGACGTGCCCAAGACAACTCAAAACCACTTTATAGATTTGGGCATTGAGATTCTTTGTTACTGCAGGTTTTTGTCTCAGTAAGGAAGCAAAGTGCAGAAGGATCTTAGAGCATCTCCCTTTTCCCAATGGGATGACCAGATGCAGATGGGATTGATTCTGTCCTCAGCATCAGATTTCACAGATCTACACAAGCAAATAAGGGGGCATCACAGAAAGTGCCATGAGTTACAGCGACACCCCTCCCCCCGACCCAACACATGTTCACTGTTGGCTTGGGGGTGGGAGACAGAGATCGAGCTCCACTTTGGAGCCAATCTGGGGGAGAGAGTTTGTCTGCAGCCTCTCTCCCCTAGCCCCACACCCCTCTCAGCTCTGGTGCTGTCAGCAGGATGGAAGAGTGGAGAAGAGGGAGAGGTAGCTCCAGGATGGGGTTTGCCCAGCCTGTGCT
Source organism: Alligator sinensis (assembly GCF_000455745.1). NCBI lineage: Eukaryota > Metazoa > Chordata > Crocodylia > Alligatoridae > Alligator > Alligator sinensis. The sequence goes on along the minus strand of NW_005842134.1, from coordinate 2,244,968 downwards.
GGAGTGGAGGCAGGTGGATTGGAGCCTCCTACCTCAGGGAAGGCCCCAATCCATATACCCCCTCCCCCAGCCTGGAGCTCTCTCCCCTCCTTCTTCCCTCTCCCATGGTGCTGGCAGCACTGGGGGCAGAGCTGGGCTGCATCAGCCCAGCCCCAATCAGACAGAAGTTAATGAAGGCACTCACTTTGGAGTGTCTTCATCTGAACCCTCATTAAATGGTAGTTAATTTGTTGTGAAATCGGTCACTTTTAAAGCTCTCTGCAGCGGTGCTGTTCTGCCAGGGCACAGCTGTAGAGCACTTTCAAGGGCCTGATCATGTGACAAATGTCACTTCTGTAAGTGCCCTTAGATGAAAGCACAGGACAAAGGCCCCCAAACAACATCTTTATTTACCAGCTCCTGAGCAAGTGCCCCCACCCCCCACCACAATGCACCCAGCCTCTCAGCAGAACTCTGAGCATAAGGACTTGTGCTATTGTTGTGTGGCTTATTCTCTGATGGTTGGAGCAGTGCAGAGCA
>NW_005842134.1:2241779-2244418 GCF_000455745.1 Alligator sinensis | reverse complement strand
CAACTCCGGCTGAAGTCATGGGAGCCATGGACACTTAGCAACTCTAAAATTCAGGCCAAAGGTGTTTCCAGCTAGACATCCACAATTTGAGGTAGCCCAGTGGCTACTTCTGTAAATTTGCCCCCTCCAGCTAAATTCCAGTAAAAATGATAACACGAATGTGGAGAAGGCATTTGTACCAAAGCTGAAATAGTTCAGTTAAACTGAATGATGGTCACAGGAGTGGGGAAGGAAAACGGGTACTTTAAACAGCCTTTGGGACTAACTCTTTTAAGTCATTAGAGGGTACAGGCAGAAGTGCAGCTCCCTGCTGTAACAGAGAGTGCTTTTTAGGAAGTGTTCTGAGTTACAATGATCTCTCAGACCAAACAGAAATTCACTGTTGGTTCCAGAGGGGAGGGGAATCTAGCTCTGGCTGCAAAGTTTTTAGAAGGGAGAGGGGAAAGGGAGAAGAGGGAGCTCATTCTAGGGGTTCCCCTAGAGGGTGCTGAAAAGTGCTGAAGAGTGGGGTGGGTGAACTGGATTCCCCCCCCCCCAGCTCAGGAGGGCTCCAATATACCCACCCCACCCTCCAGCGGGCCTTGAATAATCCCCAGACTAAACTCCCTCCACTCCCTTTGTCCCCTCCCATTCTGAAAACAGTGACAGGCTGGCAGGCAACACAGAAACAAATTACAGAAGAGACACTATCTTGAAATGTCTTCATCTGACCCTTCATGCAATGAGGGTTCTGATTTTCACCCGACTGGGCACTTTTAAGCTGTCTGCAACCATGCGCTTGTGTTTGGTCATGGCTATAGACCACTTTCTGTGGCCAAATAGGGTGATCAATGTCACTTCTGTCTGTGCCCAAATAGAAGCACAAAGGGTGTTCAGAGCACACATTCCCCTTTCTCATTCCCTTGTTCAGTTTACGCATGACTGACTCTCTTTGCTACCATCCCTGAATATTATACTTTCACTGGCTGAAGCATCCTTCCATCCAGAAAGGGACATTAGGGGCAAAGTGAATTAAATGACTTTGCAACATTTTTGGTTTTACAAATCCTAATATTTGGGCTTAACTCTGCAAGAGTCAATAATGCATGCACATATGTTGAAGCAAAACTACTGAAATGATGAGCCTTTTTCATGTGGGGTAGCTGCATCTCACTGCCCAAGGAATTGCTAGTCTTCTAATATCAATTGAAAAGGTGCCATCAGTTTTGGTTTTTTTAAAATATAAATAGAAACAATTTTGTTGGCAGACAAAAGTCCCCTGAAGTTTGCAACCTAAGCATGGCTGCCTTGTGCCAGAAGGAAACGAAACTGATTAAAGATCCAGCACAGCACAAAAAGGTAAACAACATGGATGGTGACAGTAATTTTGCAATTCTTATCAGTTTAATAATCAGAGGCTCCAAGCTGCTTTCACTGTGGGTCACTTGCGTCACTCTTTCACCAGTCTCATGGGACGCCCCTGCCCATTACAGGACAGGGAGGCCCAGGTGAGGGAGATTCCTTACTTTCCATCAATGCTTACCTCATGAAGGAACACCTTGAGAGGCTGGATACCTTCAAGTCAGCTGGCCCTGGCAGTTTACACCCCAGGGTACGCAAGGAGCTGGCAAGCGTCATAGCTCAACCCCTGGCATGGATCTTTAAGAACTCCTGGCACTCAGGTGAAGTGCCCGAAGATTGGAAGAAGTCCAATGTGGTGCCTATCTTCAAGAAAGGGAGGAAAGTGGATCCAGCAAACTACAGGACCATCAGCCTGACCTCTATCCCAGGGAAGGTCTTAGAAAAGATTATCAAAGAGGCTGTCCCAGGGGAGCTGGGACGCCGGAAGAACCCCGGGGCAGCAAAGGGTCCCACTTACCTCCCGCAGAGCCGGAAGAGCTGAAGGGAGTGCGCACGCCAAGAACGCTGACGTGGGTAATCAGCCGGGTGTTTATCCGGCTGCGGCAGAGTAGCGGGGGTGGAGGACGCCTCCCAGGAGGAACAAAAGCTGGCTCCGAGAGATGGAGCGGAGCAACCGGCAGCAGCGCTGGTGGAAGGGCCAGCGCGTCAGTTACCAGCAGAGCCGGTTTAGAAACCGGCTACAGCACCAGCGACAGAGCTGGAGGAGGAGCCGACTGGGCAGCAGGTAGCAGAGCCGGTGGAGAACCCGGCTATAACACCTGCCACAGAGCCGGAGAAGGAGCTGACAGGACAGCAGACAGCAGAGCCAGTGAGGAAACTGGCTGCTGCACCAACAACAGAGCTGGAGGTGCTGATTGGGTGACGGGCAGCAGAGCGGGTGAGGAAACCCGTTGCCTCACAAGCGGCAGGAACGGCGAAGTAACTGGCTGCCTTGGAGGCAGTAGCATCGGTGAGGTAACCGATCGCACCGCAGACAAAGGAGCTAGCAGAGGAACCGGCTGCATCACGGGCTGCAGGATTGGAGCAGGTACCAGGGCAGAAGGGCCAGGCTGGCGTCCCAGTGAGCCGGACGCCTGGCTTGAAGGCCGATATTGACGGCTGGAAAATCAGGGGCGGAAGAGGGCTGGCCAAGGACTACGTGGAAGACAGAGGAGGTAGGGCCTAAGGTGGCGAGTGGCTGGGGTGTAGGGGAGGACAGAGCCCCAAGACTACCCGCCGAGAAACACGCCGGCGCCGGG
>NW_005842134.1:2224871-2240486 GCF_000455745.1 Alligator sinensis | reverse complement strand
CTACTACAGACCACCCAACCAAGGGGAAGAGCTAGACCGGGAATTCTTAAGTCAGCTCATGGAGATAGTTAGGTAAAAGGACATGGTCATCATGGGTGACCTGAACTTTCCAGACATCTGCTGGGAAGAGCAGTCAGCCAGGTCTGACTGCTCACGTAGGTTCCTAGCTGAGATACAGGACCTCCATCTAACCCAGGAGGTGCACAGCCCCAACAGGGGAGACGCCTCATTGGATCTGGTCTTGGCCACGGGCAATGACCTGGTGAGGGGTCTGTGGGTGCTCGACCACCTGGGCAACAGCGATCATCGCCTGCTGGAATTCACCATCCAGCGCAAGGTGGCAAAGACATGCAGCAAGGCAGCAGCCCTGGACTTCAGGAGGGCGGATTTCAATGAGGTAAGAAGAATAGTCAGGGAGGCACTGAGGTCCCGGAGGGGAGGGGAGTTGGGTGTCCAGGAAGAGTGGTCGTTCCTTAAGGAGATGATCCTCCAAGCCCAAAGGGAGGTAATCCCAATTTGGATCAAAGGGGGCAAGAGGGCGCAAAAGCCCCCATGGCTAACCAAAAGCATACAGGAATGTCTCCTAGCTAAAAGGAGGCGTACACCCAATGGAAGGGAGGGGTCATCACCAGGGAGGACTATACCTCGGTTGCTTGGTGCTGCGGGGGGGCGGTCAGGAAGGCCAAGGCAGAGCTGGAACTGGGACTAGCTACCCGGATCAAGGACAACAAGAAGTCCTTTTTTAAATACATAGGGGGTAAAAAGAAGGTACCGGGTAACGTGGGGCCTCTGCAGGACACGCTAGGAAATCTGGTCATCACACCAGACAGCAAAGCAAACCTATTTAACAATTTCTTTGCTTTGATTTTTCTGAGCAGGGACCGGGTCACACCCCCCCCACCGGGACCCCCATAGGCCCCAGGGGGGACACACCCAGGCCTAGAGTCAGTGAGGACCTAGTCAGGGAACTTCTGGAGGGACTGGATGTATTTAAATCAGCAGGTCCTGACGATTTCCACCCCAGAGTGCTGAGGGAATTAGCAGAGGTCATTGCGGGACCCCTGGCATGGCTTTACGAGCACTCATGGTGCTCTGGCAAGGTGTCAGAGGATTGGAAAAGGGCCAATGTGGTTCCCATTTTCAAAAAAGGGAGGAAGGAGGACCCAGAAAACTATAGGCCAGTCAGTCTTACCTCGATCCTGGGTAAGCTTTTTGAGAGAGTTATCCTGGGGCATTTCCGTGCGGGGCCAGCAGGGGAGATTATGCTGAGGTGCAACCAACATGGGTTCATTAGAGGCAGGTCCTGTCAGACCAACCTGGTGGCCTTCTATGACCAGGTCACAAAATCCTTAGATGCAGGTGTAGCAGTGGATGTAGTCTTTTTGGATTTCAGAAAGGCCTTTGACACTGTCTCTCACCCCATTCTCATTAAAAAACTAGGGGACTGTGGCGTTGACACCTACACAGTCAAATGGGTCACTAGTTGGCTGGAGGGCCGCATGCTAGAAGGGAGGAATAGGCTACAATCGGACCTAGACAGGTTACAGGGGTGGTCGGATGAGAACAGGATGGGTTTCAACACTGACAAGTGCAGGGTACTGCACCTGGGGAGGAAGAACCAGCAGCATACCTACAGGCTGGGGAACTCCCTTCTTCTCAGTGCAGAGGCAGAAAAGGATCTTGGAGTCATTATTGGTGCCAAAATGAACATGAGCTGAGAGTGCGGGGACATGGTCAGGAAGGCCAACCACACCTTGTCATGCATCCACAGATGCTTCTCAAGTAGGTCAAAGGAGGTGATCCTCCCCGTCTATGCAACACTGGTCAGGCCGCAGTTGGAGTACTGCGTCCAGTTCTGGGCGCCGCACTTCAGAAGGGATGTGGACAACATAGAAAGGGTCCAGAGGAGGGCCACCCGCATGATCAGGAGTCAGCAGGGAAGGCCCTATGAGGAGAGCTTAAGGGACCTGATCCTATTCAGCCTCCACAAGAGAAGGCTGAGGGGGGATCTAGTGGCCTGTTACCAACTAGTCACAGGGGACCAACAGGCATTGGGGGAGTCCCTGTTCCCCCAAGCACTACCGGGAGTGACAAGGAATAACGGTCACAAGGTGGCAGAGGGTAGATTTAGGCTAGACATCAGGAGGCGCTACTTCACAGTCAGGGTGTCTAGGATCTGGAACCAACTTCCAAGAGAAGTGGTGCTGGCTCCTACCCTGGGGGTCTTTAAGAGAAGGCTGGATGAACACCTCGCCAGGGTCATTTGACCCCAGTACTCTTTCCTGCTATGTCACGGGGTCGGACTTGATGATCTGCTCAGGTCCCTTCCAACCTTACCAACTATGAAACTATGACTTGGGGGTCATGATTGACCACAAGATGAACATGAGCCTTCAACGTGATGCTGCAGCTAATAAAGCGAGCAAAATGCTGGCTTGCATCCATATATGCTTCTCAAGCAAATCCCAAGATGTCATTCTCCCATTGTACTCAGCCCTGGTGAGGCTGCAGCTGGAGTACTGTGTCCAGTTTTAGGCTCCACAATTCAAAAACAATGTGGAGAAGCTTGAGAGAGTGCAGAGGAGAGCCACGTACATGATCAAGGGTCAGGAAAACAGACCTTATGATGAGAGGCTGAAAGCCATGGGACTCTTCAGCCTGGAAAAGCGGCTCAGGGGTGACCTGGTGGCCACCTATAAGTTTATCAGGTGTGTTCACCCAGATCTGGGGGGATGTCTGTTTACCAGAGCGCCCCAAGGGATGACAAGATCGAACGGTCACAAACCCCTCCATGACCATTTCAGGCTGGACATAAGGAAGAACTTCTTTACTGTCTGAGCCCCCAAGGTTTGGAATAGACTGCCGCCAGAGGTGGTTCAAGCACCTACTTTGCATGCCTTCAAGAGACATTCGGATGTCGATGTTGCTGGGATCCTATGATCCCTGCTGACTTCCTACCTCTGGGGCAGAGGGCCGGACTTGGTGATCTTCCAAGGTCCCTTACATCCCTAATGCCTATGAAATCTATTTCTTCAGTGAACCATTCCTTTTGCTGTTGTCCATGAAGAGATTGTAAGCCTTTTCAAATGTAGTAGCTTGATTTTTGTTTGAAATAAGGACAAATGCAAAGTCCTGCACTTAGGACAGAATAGACCCATGGACTGGTACAAGTTGGGGACTCGCTGGCTAGGCAGCAGCTCTGCAGAAAAGGATCTGGGGGTTACAGTGGGCAATAACTGTGTCCAGTTCTGGGTGCTGCACTTCAACAAGGATGTGGAAAAGCTTAAGAGAGTCCAGAAAAGAGCCACCCATATGATCAGAGACTTGCAAGGCAAGCTATATGAAGAAAGGCTGAGGGACTTGGGTCTCCAGCCAAAAAAAGAGAAGGCTGAGAGGGGACTTGGTAGTAGCAGCTTACTGCTATGTCAGGGGAGTACATCAAAGGCTAGGCGAAGAACTGTTCACCAGGGCACCTTGGGGAAAACCAGGAATAATGGCCACAATCTCCTAGAAGGCCATTTCAGGCTCAACATTAGGAAAAACTTCTTCACAGTTAGGGTGTCCAGACTGTGGAACAAGATTCCTCTAGAGGTGGTGCAACCACCTACCCTGGAAATCTTCAAGAATAGACTGGACAGTCACTTGCTGGGGTCACCTGACCCCAGCTATCTTTCCTGTGTATTGCAGGGGAGCTGGACCCAATGATCTTGCGAGGTCCCTTCCAGCCCCTTATAATCTATGAATCTAAGATGAATATGAGCGAACAGTGTGCACTTGTTGCTAAGAAGGCTAATGGCATACTGGGCTGCATTGGTAGGAGTTTTGCTAGCAGATCAAGGGAAGAGATTATTCCCCTGTATTCAGCACTGGTGAGGCCACATCTGGAGTACTGTGCCCAGTTGTGGGCCCCTCACTACAGAAAGGAAGTGGATAAATTGGAAAGAGTTCAGCAGAGTGTAACAAAATGGTTCAGGGGCTGGGGCACATGACTTCTGAAAAGAGACTGAGGGAACTGGGTTTATTTAATCTGGAGGGGAGAAGACAGAATGGATTTAACAACAGCCTTCAACTCCTTGAAGGGTGGTTGCAAAGAGGATGGAGCTAGACTGTTCTGTGTTGGCAGATGACAGAGCAAGGAGCAATGGTTTCAAGTTGCCACAAGGGAAGTTTAGGTTAGATATTAGGGAAAACTTTCTCACTAGGAAGGTAGTAAAAGACCGGAACAGGCTACCCAGAGTGGTTGTGGAATCCCCATCCTTGGAGATTTTTAAGACCCGGCTATACAAAGCCTTGGCTGGGATGATCTAGTTGGGGATGGTCCTGTTTTGAGCAGGGGGTTGGAATATATGACCTCCTGAGGTCCCTTTCAACCCTAACTTTCTATGAGTCGATGAAATTATTCATGAAAAAAACCTCAGCAAATAATTCCAGGTTTATTCCTTGCTCATTACCAACTGTTTGGGATTAGCTGGTATTAAACATTTGGCATGATTTGATTTGCCACACAGATCACCTGATACTATGTTTCTTACCTCATAGAACAGTGTGATGCTTAGAATCAAGTTTCCAATGTAAACATTTTAAAATATGAACTTGAATAAGTTTTCTGTGAATAATCTGCAGTAGATACTTAACATTTTCTGGTTTGGCAAGAGGTTGCTGCTTGGAAAACAAAGATCAGCAAAGTGAATTTTGTTAAAAATATGGATGAATATTAATGGCAAGGGTTCCATGTGTGCTTACTCCTAGGTCTGAAACAACAGGTAGGGGCAATTGTTTTTAGGTGTTTTCCAGGTATTTAACTTGACTGAGTCCTTGTACACCAAAGTAGCTTTTCTGAGGAGTACGATCAGGTTGTTTTTTTTACTTTAAAATGCACATTGTTTCTTAACTGTCATATTTGGCATATAACTACAAAGTGAAATAACTAAACAAAGGCATTCTTACATAAAGTCACCATGGACCCTGTGCCTACAGTAACTTCACTGTCATTTCTTTATTTCTCTTTTAAGCAATCCATCTTATATTGTGTATTGGAGCTTACTGCCCTGAAGGATGACTGTTTTGATAAAATAAGATGCAGAAAGTGTTTGCTTTTTTAGAGCAAACAGGAAATACACCACATTTTATTGGGTTGACAGGTAATTTGTACTGCAAAGGAAAAGGCTCCCATCGCCCAGGCTGGCTGGCATGCAAACATGAAGATTTCTTCAGGAAAAATGTAATAGAAATCATCGCACTTGTCAACACAAAGCACAGAGCATTGAAGGGACTTTTGCAAAGGTGCACCTTGCTGAAACTTAAACCCAGGCTTCATGATTCCCAGTCAACATTTTAGCCTTCTCTTAGCCACCCTCCTCTCTCTCTGCAACTTCCTCAGACCGTTTCTGAACTCATACATTCTTAGATCCCAACGGTCCAGGGAAGAGAATTTCTAAAACAGCACATCTGGAGTTATAATTTACACCTTTCCCTTCTAATATCCATGGTACTAGGAAGCAGGTCATATCTGCTGTGAAAGCCTTTGAGGGCTTTCCATACCATAGGATTCCATGTAATGGCTTTTAAATTAAGGATAGCTACAGAGTAGGCCAAAAGCCAGATGCAGAGCACAGAAGTTTGCCTACTTTAATTCTGCTTATATTTGGAGGTGCAGTCTGTGGAGAGTGTAAATTTCAGATTATTTGCAGGTACACAGAAGCCATGTTTTATTTCCTTGGCAATTGCCAAATACTGCACTTTATCTGAGCAGAAAGCCAATTGGATCTAGATAGAGCACTGCATGCTGGAGTTTAGGGACTGTATGGGATTCTCCTTCTTATCGCAGAGGAGGGCAGATGCTATCTTTTTTATGAGCAAGAGATGCCACGCTTGGGTTGCTGGCAAACTGATAATATTGACTAGTCTAGATTAAGTTTTGACTGCCATGCTTCCCGGACTGCCAGATATTGTATCTTCTTGTTTTATCATGGGAAGTAGCCTTCTTGTCCACAGCATTTTGAGAAGCCAAATGATTTACTAGTTAGCTCTGAGATCCTGGTTTATCTTCCTGTCTGCAAAAAACAGGTCACCTATGACTCAGTCACCTCCTAACAATCATGACTCAATAAGATGTATTCAAGCTAGGATACTTATGTAACTCAAGGTCTTCTACTCTGTGTTCCAAGCCTTGTGATCCACAGGTATAAGTTTCCATTAATATTTTATAGATGATAGCCTTCTTCATTCCAGACAACGTGCATTTACAGCTGTCCTACTGTGCTACAGTACCTTAGATGAAGTTTATTACTCTTCATCAGTGGTGTGCCACCATTTTTCATAGCCTCCTAATTTGCCTGACTGCCTATTAAGCAGCTTGGGCCCATTTCATGTACCTCCCCAAAGCTGTGGAGAGGCTTAAATCAACATTTTCCAAGGTAATCTTCAAATCCTTAATGTCAAATAGGAGACATCATAGCAACACCTGCTTTTACAAGTGCTGGGAACTCACAACCCCAGGTAAAATTGGCAGAAACTGTATGTGATCAACAGTACTGAAAAATTAGTTCCACGTCTCCAGATAGGCACCCAAAGTCAAAGATCACTTCAAACACCTTTTGGCCCAAGTTTTTTAACCCAAATACACATGTAGTTCAAAATCTGCTCTAGCCTAACATGGGTAATACATGCCAATTTCTGTAGCTAATGGAGCAATGTGGTTAGCACAACACACAGTTGCCTGTGATTCCCCAACCCAAATGACCTGGTACCTTTCTGTGACTAGTTTGACTGGGGGCAGCCTTCACCATTAGTCTAGGGAAGGGGTTTTCAAACTTTTTGGTTGGTGTACCCCTAGTGGCCAGTTGACGGGGGTGGGGGGCCCCTGTGCACCCATGTCAGCAAAACTGGAAGTGCTGGAGGTGCGCGGAGGCAAAACCAGAAGTGCCAGTAGTGCGTGGTGCCAGTGGCAAAAACAAAAGCGCCTGCAGCACAAAGTGCTGGCAGCCCCATCCCCTGCTTCTCCATGCCACTGGGGCCTTCCCAAGTGCCCCCAGGGGTACACGTACCCCTGGTTGACAAGCAGGGAAAGACTTGAACTCACACCTGTTTAGCCTTAGGAAGACATTTATACAACCGCACTGTAGCAAACATGCAACCTTTTCTCATAAAAACTGGTGGAGGAGAAACGAATATAATTTATTATGCTCCTTTTACATGTATACTGTTGTTGCACCTACAAGTTTAACATGGTTGAACCCCATTGTTTTAGGAACCATATAGAGAGTAAATGATAGCTTAAGAGCTGATTGTACTCACCTGCTCTTCCTAGATCCATTCAAGACAGTATTCTTCCTTGGGTGTGCCTAAACAAAGGTCTTCCTTTCAAAGTACCTTTTAGCATCAGTGCCCTCTTCCTATGGAAGTCAGTCTTTGAAACTTGGCCAATTGGTCGTGCATCATATTAGACAGGGTACTATATCAAAACCCATTCTGTGGCAGAAAAGCTGCCTCTTTGTTAGAGCTGCAGATAAATACTTTTAGGAACCCTCAGTTTTGGCCTAACTCCATTCTTTTGTAATCAGTGGGAGTGTTACCACCAGTTTAAAAGGGAGTGAAGCTGGACCAACAATGAGGGCATTTGAAAACTCTACCTGTAAATTGCTTTGGGGTCCCAGAGGGTGAAATGTGAGCTGTAGTCATTAATAATCAGGTACTCCTTTCTAAGCCAATAATGAGCTGCCCTTGGGTTTCTGGCAAGTTGGAAATGTATCCTGCTGTTGGACAACATCCAACCCCCTTGTAATGCTGAAGCAGAGAAAGGGGCCCTCCCAGCCTTGCCCATTAGGAAATACTGGAAAACATTTTTAGAGTGATTATATGTCCTAGAGCGTCTCATCTCTGCATAGCATAACTCAGAATGACCTAGAGTGGGCAGTGCCCATTCCAGGAAATAGGCTGTGGCCTAGGCACTCTGGGGAGATCCTCATTCAGGACAGCTTTCTCCACAGAACCTTTAATTTGAGCCCTTCACTAGGGCAACCTCCTAGATGAGGTACTAGGACAAAAACTGCATGCTCAGATCCGAGGCAGGTCTTCCTGCCTCCCCTGTGAGAATGCATGCCCAAACAGGCACTGCTTGGGATTGCAGTAGCAGAGATGTATGAACCCCCTTGCAGAGCATTTTAAGAGAGCATAGTTGCAGCTTTGAAACAGCATGGCTAATTGTCACCAGATGGTGGCATCATCTGCTGGCAATCCTGAAACTTCCCATCCCTTGAGACTTTGCCTGTGAGAATAGGGCTTCTCAAATCTTAAGAATAGGGCTTACGATAGGACTCAGGTTGTAGCCTATGGAACAGCATATGAGCAACTTCATCAGCCATTCATTTTGCTGAACTGTAAATCAAAACCAGCCAGAAGAATTTATTTTCTTCTGGAGACGTAGTTGGGTGTCAATCTGCACTGAATCTATGGTTCCAATGAACAAGCAGCCTGGTTACTATGATTAGTCAAAAATGGAAAAGAAATAAAATATATTTTTTAAATGATTTCCTTTGCACTAAAAATGACACGTTTTCAACAGAGCTGGCTGCCAATCAGGGGCAGGGGATTTTTCTGAACAAACCTCTCTAGGATGGTCTCAGAATCATGTACCTTGCATCTGCGCAGAGGTTGGACTACATAACTCTTGAAGTCCCTTTCAGCCCTGATTCCATGTCCCTTTCAAGCTAAAATGAGCCACTAGAGGGCAACGTGATTACACACCACTAAAGCCATTAGGTGATAGATAATAATTGCTGATAACTGTCCTTATATATAACTTATTTCCTTCACATGTAGTCTAGGCATTAGTTTTCAAGTTGACTTGTGTATATGAGAAACGGAACGGAAAAGTAACGTGCCATTTCCCTGCTACAGGAACAGAAAAACTGTTAGGCTCAAGTAAACATTTCAAGTCCATGTAATATTTGAGCGACCTCTAAGTCAAAAAGCATTTTATCAATTTTACTCAAACTTTGTAGAAAAGTTCTTAGTTACCGTTGGAGCATACTCAGAAATTTTAAGTTCATATAACTTTTCTTAGCCAAATGTTTTAGGGAATATAAAATATATCTAGTTGACATGTTGGAATTTTTGTTCTTTGCTTGTCATGCAATTTCCACATCAACAGGTAAACACCTGTGTTCATCAAGCTCATAAAATGGGGAATGACATGGGCAAGGAGCCACAGGAAACATTTTCATTCCAGCGTTTAGAGGATAGGAGTGCATGTTAGGGCTCTCTACAATTCATCTATAACTGTCCTTTCTCAAACAGGATTAGAGATTAGTTTGGACTGGATAGATTGCTTTTTTAGAAAGTGTAGGCAAATCCCAGTCTAATTTAGTCCATTGCTAAAAATGCAGAATTACATGTCAGCATTAATGGCATTAAAAAGAAAAATGTTTACCAGTCTCCGTGAACAGCTGGAGAGAAGAAAGGAAGGAAGATTGAGGAAGGATTAACCAGTCTCTGGGCTCATGGTGTGCTGCGTCTCACTGGATTTCTGGCTGGTTCCTACTGCCCCCTCCTGCTGGTGGCTGACAGCCGTTTTGTGTTGAAATACAGAAATGTCTGGTCTAACAATTCTCTCCAAGATGCCAACCTGTCAAGAAGTAAATCAGGAGGGATTGCCAGCTCTATCAGTTGCCTCCAGGAATCTTCCATTAACAGCTTTGAGGGACTTGTGCCATTTATTCTTCCTGTTTCTGTATTTTACTTGCTTCATTCTTGGAATGATCTGCAAAGTTCATAGCCTTGAATCACTGCAAAGATCAAATTTCTGCTCCTTCTCTTTTTAATTTTCTGTGTGCGCAAATTGTTGCCCATATTATAAACAGAGCCTAACCTATTTTTCTAGAACTGTATTTATATGTTTCCTAATTAGGGAGAGATTCCTTTCAGACAGGAAGAAAAAACAGATTCAAATCAGGGAAATTTGGTATCCCTGAGGTAGTTATAAAGAGACTAATATATTACACATGCACGCCTGCAGTGAAATGTGCACGTAAATCGTTTGTAACATTCCCTAAAGGGTTCTCTTTCCTGTAGCTGGATCCCTTTTGAACTGGACATATGCCGTTAAACTGATTAACATTTTTTTACTGCAAAATACAGTATTTGCCATTTGAAAAGTTATCTGGAGAAGGGTTTTGTTTGCAAAGCTCAGGCTGCACCTCCTGTTCTGAGAACAAGCTGTGGAACACTAATCCCAAGTGATCCAGAGTCTGCACACAGAGAAATGCCTAATGGTTTCCATGCTGTATGCCTAGAGTGAGTTTTTGTAAAGACTGTACAACGCCAGGAATACAATCTTGTTAAGCCTCTGATGCATCAATGAGACACCTCTGCGCACACCTACAGTAGTGCCTGGATGCTTTGAAGAGACTATGTGATTCACATCCTTTTTTAATCTCTGCTCATGCCTTGGATAACCCTAGAAATCAGTCTCTCTAATTACCAGTTGCCAATATTAAATGGATTTTTCAGACCCATTTGTCCTCAGGTCTCAAGGAGACAAGCTACTGTTTTACTAAAAGCTCACACACCCCGATGGGCCAAAGTGTAGGCAACATATAGCAAAATTATACCAAATGTGGTATAAAACCTAGCAGGAAGCATTTCCACCCCCTTCTCAGTTTGGGTTTACTTGTGGGGTGGGTATGGAAGCAGAGGGTCAAGAGAGGTTTCAGTCAATGAGTTGCTGAAGTTTTAACTCAGGACTTCTGAGGTAATGAACTGCTAAGGAAAAAATAATGGTAAGGTTTTGTTTTAAAAAGAGATTTCTACTTCGTTCAAGAATAGGGCAGAATAAGCTCTGGCTATATAATTTAATTGTACAGATAATTGAATTGTGTGTTAACAAGGCTAAGCCCACTGCTGGAGTTGACATTCTGTCAGAGTTTCCATCAGAAAGCACAATTTTCAGACATTAATCGCTCAGATGCCTCAAGCTATAGATGGCTCAAACATTCGTATTTTCACCCCCATCTCCCCGAACACCCGGCACCATTTGCATCATAAAATCTACTGCTGGGCAATGGCTGAAGGGAGGAAACTGTCACTTTCACCTTTTAGTTTTCAAAACTCCATCCCTCTGAATGGTTCATTTTCACTGAAAAAAAGCATGAGGAGTCACTCCACAGGCCAATGGGAACAGGTCTGGTGAGGGATTTCCCCTTTGAGTGCTAAAGCAAAAAATGGCTTTCTTACAACAATCCATTTCTGTACTGCTCAGAGGCTCAACTAGTTGTCACAAAGGGTGCATCTACATGTTACCCTATGGCGCACGTTACTGCTCTGTGCATGTCTGAGTAGCCACCCATACTGCGTCATACACATTGCACATGGTTATTTTTGGCAGCTACTTTGTCATCGTGGTGCACTATAAGGGGGGAGCATGCCACTATGGCAAAGTAGCCGCTGGTCATGTATAGACACCTGTGGATGCTACATTACCATAGGTCATCTCTATGGCAATGTAGCATCACATGTAGATGTGTCCAAAGAAAAACAGAACTCCTGAAGGCACCATATTAGCTCCATGGTTCTACACATGCATTAATGCACTTTTCCTAATGCACATTACATTTAGTACCTTCAATGTGGGGTACTAAATAAATGTGCATTAGGCTGTCCTAATGCACAGTACTGAAAGCACACTTTTTAAAGTGACATGTAATGAACAGTAGCCTATTTTAACTGTACATTAGCATAATTGCATGGTTTTTTAGGTGACGCTTTAATGCGCAGTAAAATAGGCTACTGTGCATTAAAGTGCATGTGTAGACTCATCCTGGATGTTATAGAATCATAGAAAATTAGGGTTAGAAGGGACCTCAAGCAGTCATCTAGTCCTACCCCTATCTTTGAGGGACTTGGACCACTTATTCTTCCCTTCGGTTTCTGTATTTTTCTTGCTTCATTCGTTTATCAAGAATGTCACATCTCTGTACACCAGCATGCCCCATGAGGACAGATTACAAACCATGAAGACCACTATCCTTGATGAGGACAATGCAGCTGTTTCCATTGCACTCTCCCACTTTGTCCTCACAAACTATTGTCCTCATGAACTATTTGTCCTACACACAACTATTTCAGATTTGGAGGCTCCTATATATACAAATGAGCAATTTGATGAAGTAATCCTGCTTCTTATGAAACCTTCTGCATCTCTGATTTAGTAAAACTATACGGTGTAAATCTACGCTGCCTTCTGCCTGACTTCAGACTAACATGGCTAAGCACTTATCTCTGTAGAAGAAGAAGGCAATTGTTCCAAGATATTTAGTTTGGGATTTAAAGGAACCAAGGGCTATGGGAACCTCACTCCCACTGCTTCCTTTGAAAACCCCAGCCTGAAGCTTATTTGATCCTGTTGGAAAGCTACTTCTCTTGAGTGGGGGGAGTAATCTCTCAGATTCTCATTATTTCTCAAGAGAGGCAGTTAGTTGCTAGTTAGAGTTATAGACTAATAAGGTGTCATTCTGCCCTGTCTTCATTATTTATAGATGCTGTTCAATCTTTGTACTACCACCTACAGGTATTTGGTAGCAGTGTTTTATTTAACACCCATTGGGTGCATCTACATGAGATGCTTTACTGTGCATTAGACTAATCTAGTGCACAGTAAAGGGTCACCAGTTACACATATGCAACAATTACTGCACAGTATATTAATCTAACATGCCATTTTCTAGTACTTGTAGATACAGGTAGTAAAAAAATGGCACTTAACTAATGCACCCTACCTCACATGTTGACACTGACCGGGGATGGGAAGAGCTGTTTTGGCTTGGCCAGATGCTGCCTGCCAGCTGCATGGAAATTGGGACCCATCCTGGTCTCCACATGACTAGGAGGCAGCTGCTTGCTTAGCTGGGACAGCTCCCTTGTCACCCTAGGGGCCAGTCCAATCTCCCCGCAGCTCCACTTTTTTTGGATTAAGAGCCAAAATTCTGCCAAAGTCCCATTTTTGGGACCTAAGGTGCCTGTGTAGATCTCACTTCAGGTCTCTTGGTAAAAATGGACCTCCATTAAAATAGTTTTTTCCTGCAAAATTATCAAAGCAAAGGGCCAGTGAATGGCTCCTTAACAGTTTTCTTTTCTTCTGTAATGTATAAACCCCATTTCACAATCACAAATTCAGAAGGTGAATTTTGGAAAATTATTGTATTGCCTGGCCCTCACATAACTGCACCTCAGGCGAGACATAATCACCCAGATACTTACTCTTGCTTGTGTCTTATTGCTTAATTAAAAATCCCCGAGTGCATGTATAAAAGATAAAATGTAACAGTTCTGGAGGAACCATTACTGTCTCTCATGTCAGTGATGGGTGTATTGAAGAGAAGCCAAGTACTCACTGACAAGCGATGACTCACACATTTTCTGTGAACTTTGTGGATACCTTTAAGAGTGTTATGTATACATTGTTACATTTGCCCAGGGATTGCAGGAGGGAACAGCAAAACATTAGGCAAGGTACTGCTGTCTGAATAAATAAGCTTTATTGTTCTATAAGCTTAATTCCTTCATCTTTTGAGAACTACACATGCTATCAGGAGTAGGGTGTAAAGAAAGACAAAAATATGGAGCATCTCAGAATTCCAGAGGAGTTAAAGCTGTCCATCAATGCAGCAGAAAACTGGAAGAAATTTAAGCAGAGCTTCACTGTATATATGTCAGCCAGTGGAGCTACAGAGAAGGAAGATGCACTCAAGCTAGCTATTTTTTAAATCTAGCAGACCTGGAAGCTCTGTCTCTTTATGATAGCCTATAACTGACAGAGAAGCTATGGCACAGTAATAAAAAAGTTTGAGGGATATTGTATACCCAAACAAAATGAAACCTTTGAACAGTATAATTTCCGCATGAGACAGCACAATGAATGTGAGACAATAGAGGAGTCTGTCAATGACCTCAGACTGCTGAGCCAGATATGCAACTTTGGAGACCTAAAAGAGTCCATGATCAGAGACCAAATAGTATTAGGTATAAGGGATACAAACCTCAGAAAAAGACTGCTAGAGGATCCAGACCTTAACTTGGAAAGGCAGTTAGAATGTACCAAAAAGCTGAGATGACAAATACCACGCTGCAGAAGCTGGAGGAAAAAACAGAATAAGCTGAACGAGACAGGATTGCAAGACAACAAAAACCTAAGGCAACACACAAACAATACAGAAAGGAAGACCTCATGATGAAGCAAGCAAGTGGAGGCCAAAAATAATTGCTTAGAGAAGCAATGGTCAGCTTCAGGTGCTGTGGGGGTTACCACAAACCCATGCAATGCTCTGCATTTGGTAAGCGCTACAACAAATGCAAAAGATTCAATCACTTTGCAAGAGTTTGCAGAAAGGAGCAGGTCGCAACACACAAGAAACAGCAGGTGCATGCTACATGCAGTGAGGAAAAGAAAGAATTCCTCATTGACATAATGCAAGAAGAAGTTAATTCTTCTGAGAATTGGGCACTCTTGCCAGACAGCAATGGACTAACGGTAACTTTTAAATTAGATACAGGGGTACAGAATGTAATATCAGAATACGTTATTCAAAAAATGAAAAACTAAACCTGTGTGCTATGAGAATAAGAAATTGAGACTTAGAGCATATAATGGGAACATGATTGAAGCCAAGAGTGTTTGTGCACTGCATGTTAGACACAAGGGTAATATAGTAAAAAATAATTTTGTAACAGTCCCAGAGAAAGCTAGTGTCAATTACTGAGTTGCAAATATGTAAAACTGTAGGTTTGATTAAGAGACTGGATGCCATTGAGGGACTAGAAAACAACAACATAGAAGAAGAGCTTTATGATGTATTTAAAGGCATAGGGAGACTGTCAATTAAGTACAAGATAGAATTAAGAGAACCAAATACTCCCACCATACATGCTCCGAGACATTGTCCCCTTGTACTAAGGGAGAAACTGAAAAAGAAATTAGATAGATTAGTTAACATGAACATAACAGAAAAAGTAGAGCAACCAACTGCTAGGAGTTCATTCACTGGTCATAATACAAAAAAAAGATGGATCCTTGAGATTGTGTCTGGATCCTAAGCAAATAAACAGGTATATCAAAAGGGAGCATTCTCTCATACTCACCAGGGATGAGGTTTTTGGCAACGTGGTGGAAGCTAAATATTTCTCCACTTTGGATGCCTCTTCTGGGTTTTGGTAAGTTCCCCTAGAAAAGCATAGCACTAGATCAGGGGTGGGCAAAATATGGCCCGCAGGCTGGATCCGGCCCACGAGGCCATTCTATTCAGCCTGCAGGGCCTCTAAAAATGTAGAAAATTAATATTTCTCTGCCCTTGGTTCCTGTTGAAAATGACAGGAACCAAGGGCAGTAGGACCCAGGGGAAGCCCAGCGGGCTCCAACAACAGCGGACCCGCCTGGCCCCGCCCCCTCAGCCAGAAGCCCCTGCCCGGGCTTCTGGCCTGGGAGCACATGGCTTTCCTGCACTGGAATTGCAGGTAAGTGGAGGGGAGAAGGGTGGGGGGGACCCCAGGCAGGGAAGGAGCATGTGGGGGGTGGGGAAGGGGCCCCTTCCCCGCCCTGTGGCTGGTGCTCCATGCTGCAGCTGC
>NW_005842134.1:2224122-2224734 GCF_000455745.1 Alligator sinensis | reverse complement strand
ACTCTTTTCCCTTCTCCTGACAGCCCTGGGTGGCCTGCAAGTGGCTGCAGCAGGGAGCACCGGGTATGGGGTGGGTGAGGGGCTGCTTTTCCCCCCCACACTTAGCTTTTCCCTGGGCTCCTTCCCTGCACAGAGAAAAGCGGGCCTTCACCCACCCTATGGCCAGCACTCCCTGCTGCAGGTGCTCGCAGCCCATGTGGGGCTGTCTGGAGCAGGCACAGGCAGCCCCAGGCTGGCTGCGAGTGACTGCAGCATGGGGCACTGGGCATGGGGTGGGTGAGGGGCTGCTTTCCTCCCCCACCCCACGCTCAACACCACTTTGTAACCCGGCCCCACTGCCAGGCTGGCAGCGGGGCTGGATTACAAGCTGGTTCTGAGCACAGGGAAAAGCAGCCCCTTGCTCACCATGTGGTCGGTGCCCCATGCTGAAGCCACCTGCAGCCTGCATGGGGCTGCCTGTGCCTGCTCCAGACAGCCCTGCATGGGCTGCAAGTGGTTGCAGCAGGGAGCACCGGCCATGAGGTGGGCAAAGGGCTGCTTTTCCCCATGTTCAGCACCAGCTTCTTCCCTGCTGGCCCCTGCCTGTACTGTGGGGCTGGGGGGCACTGGGGG
>NW_005842134.1:2211227-2224083 GCF_000455745.1 Alligator sinensis | reverse complement strand
TAGCCAGTGGGAGCACAGGGCCTGCACGGGTGCCTTGAGGCCAGTGCCAGCAGGGCCCAGAGCAGGGTGGCAGGAGTGTGAGGTCCCAGCCAGCAGGGGCTCTATGGAGCTGGGCCACCTCCCTGTCTCCCTGCTGGCACAGCCCAGCCTGGCTCCATAGACCCCTTCCAGCCTGCACCCTGCTTTGGGCCCCACTGGTGCTGGCCCTGGGACATTGGTCCCAAGATAGTGACCAGGGGGAGGGGTACTTGTCAAGGGGCGGGGCTACCCATGTGACCCTTCACAGCCTTCCAAAACTGGGTAAGCAGCCCTCTGCCCGAAATAATTGCCTGCCCCTGCACCCGATTATGTACTTTCAATACACCCTTCAGAGGGTATTGCTTTCGTTGGCTTCCTTTTGGTCTGTGTTCTGCGTCTGAAGTATTTAACAGAAAGGTGCAACACATTTTTGAAGGTCTTGATGGAACTGTGGTTTTTGTTGGTGATGCATTAATTTGGGGAAATACTATGGAAGAACATGACTTGAGGCTAAGGCACTAGAAAGAGCTCACAGAGCAGGTTTGAAACTGAATGAACAAAAATCTAAATTCAGGGTGAAAGAAATAACATATCTGGGATAAAAGCTCTCTGAGAAAGGATGCAAATTGATCCTTCAAGGGTTAAAGCCATTACAAAAATGCTGCCCCCTAAAGATAAGGAAGGAGTGCAGAGATTACTTGGAATGATTATCTACCGAATTCAGCAGAGCAGACCAAACACCTTAGATCACTCCTATAAAACAATGCTTAGTGAACATGGGGCTATGAACGTGAAGCTGAATTTAAAAACTTGAAGGAAAAAATAATGGAAGTGAGGTAGTAAAATACAGTGACCCTAAAAAAATCCATTAAATTGTCAACAGATGTTTCTAAAGAGGTCATTGGAGCAGCTTTGCTTCAGAAACAGTAGCATCTAGAGTGCTCTCTAAGTCGAAGTGTCTATAAAAACTGAGAAAGATGGCTTAACTCTGGTATATGGCTGTAAGAAATTCTGTAACTTCATCTATAGGAAGCCTGTGATAGCTGCAACTGATCATAAACCTTTGGTAAGTATAGCAAAGAAAGGGTTATCACACATGCCACCCAGATTACAGAGACTTTTCTTTCAATTGCAAATGTATGATCTACACATACAGTACCAACCAGGAAAACATCTACTTATTGCAAATACATTGTCCAAAGCATATGACACAATGAAAAATGATAGGATTCCAGACTCAGACATAGTAGATGTTAATCTATTAAAAGAGTGATTCCTGTCACAGAGAAAATGTGGGCAGTAATTGCAGAAGCTACTGCTGAGGACATGACATTGCAAAAAGCGATAACAGCTATTTGTGCTGGTTGGCTTGGAAAACATATACTTAGTCCCTCCTCTCAGTTCAAGGAAGAGCCGTCAGTACTGGATGGCACTTTGTTCACAGGCTCATAACTTGTTGTTCCAGCAGTGCTAAAGAAAGACATGTTAAACACAATACATGAGTGGCTTCTAGGCATTGAAAAATGAAAAAGGAGAGCAAAGGGTGCTCTATATTGGTCCAACATAAATAATGACATAGAAGATGCTGTAAAGCAGCATTTCCCAACAGGTGTGCTATGGAATCTTGCGGGGTGGCTCCAGCCAGTGCCACCACTGCCACCTCGCACTGCCACCGTGCCCCAGATGGCCCTGCGCCACCACTGCGCCCCCGCCCCCCACTCCACATCCGGCTGGTGTGCTGTGGGATGGAAAGGGCCGTGTAAATGTGCCGTGGGATGAAAAAGATTAGGAAACATTGCTGTAAAAGCTGGTACAACATGCCTAAAATGCCACAAAGAAAAGAGCTCATGATGGTCATGGAAGAGCCTGTAGATCCATGGTATCAAGTGGGCATTGACTTTTTCATACGTGCAGGAAGAAATAATGTATTAGTGCTGGATTATTATTCTCACTATCCTGCAATTGCATTGCTTGAAAGCATAACAGCAAACCATGTCATAACTCACATCAAGTCGATTTTTGCTCGAAATGGGATTCCACAAATTGTGAGAACAGACAACAGACATCAATTCAACTGTCTTGAGTTTTGAAGAGTTTGCAAACAAATATGGATTCTGTCACAATGCTTCAAGTTCTAAATACCCACAATCCAATGGTCTGATGGAAAATGGAGTACAAATAGTGAAGAAATTGTTGAAAAAAGCTACAGATTCACACGCTGATGTTTACCTGTCACTCTTAAATTACAGGGCAACACCCATGAAACATGGATTGTCCCCAGCAGAAATGATGTTTAACAGGAAACTCAAAACCAGGCTGCCAAATTTTGTGGATGATGCTCATCAGAATGTAGTCCTACCTAGTAGTGGCCATGTTGAAAATGAACTGGGGGAGGAGATTAAAAAACCCCCACCCAGACGCAGCACAGGGGGTCAAAAAAGAAGACCTGTCTGGGAAAACTCTGTGCTGCCCAGCTGGCCATGGAGTTCCCCACTGCTCTCAGAGGCAACTCCTGCCCCTCCTGCCCTGTAGCAGCCCCAGCCTCTGCCCCCATCCTCACCCCCACTCCCCCTGCCCTAACCAAATGGCAGGGATTTTATTTTACTCCGCTGGTGGGAGCAGGGGCAAGGCAATCCAAGCCAGACTGGTATTTGGCTTCCCCTGCTGGAATTTCTCGGGAATTATACACAGGACTTAACTTGTTCAAAGGCCTTTCGCATGTAAACACACACGATGCACCAAAATAACCCAGGTTAAAATTTTTAAGGCGAGGTAAGTTAATAAGGATCAAATGCTGTGGCATGTACAAATGCCCTTAGAAACTAACTAGTTTCCTATCCCATCAAGTAGCTCCCAGATCCTATCAAGTCACACCGGAAGGACAGGTATTAAGAAGGAACAGGCAACATTTGCAGCTCATAAAGGGGAAAAAAGAAGCAGCATTATGAGATTCACCAACGGAAATAGAGCTGATATCAAAGGAACAGGAAAGGACAGAGGAGATTGAAAATAACACAGAAGTGGAGACATCTGAACAAGGAAACCAAACAAGAACTGAACCAATAAGGATTTAGAATGCAGAGAAACTGAGAAGATCACTGGAAGCTAAAAAGCCAACACAAAGACTAATAGAGACCTGCTAAAATGTGCTTTTACTGTGTTTTGAACTGAACTACCAATGCTAGTACAGGTTTCCCTCACTTTATGTTGTACTTGCATTCCTGGAAAATGGCGCATTACTCGAATTCTCATAAAGAGAACCCACTTTTACAATGTAACAAATAGGAATACATTCCAAGACCTCGACTGTAGTGACCCCCAGACCCATTTCTACTACTTTTACAAGACAATTTTGGTACTCGCCAACAGCAGACAGTACACACAAGCACAGGGCACCATCATAATGGGGATGGCAACTACATAAACACGTGTCACAGATGAGTGAGAAACATAGATCCACACAGGAGACTATATTTTGACGTGCATAACTCCCACAATGCACCACACAAAGCAGCAAACTGTGGGCTTCCACCACACTGATCACATAAGAATGAATTTACCTTGCATCTAATGAATTTTTGGTATAAAAAGGGCCATCACATAAGAGCGAATTCACACATACAGAACCTGCATAAAGCAAGGGAAACCTGTATTGCATGGGGATATATTACACGTAAAGGGGGAAGATGTGTAGATACTTTAAAGCGTCTTATGTATAAGTTGTTATATTTGCCCGGGGATTGCATCAGGGAACAGAGGAACTGTAGGCAAGGTATGGCTATCTGAATAAACAAGCTTTATCATTCTATAAGTTTAACTCCTTGGTCTTTTGGGAACTACACATGATCCAAGTAACTCTACACAATGAGTCAGCTCCTGCAATGTTCAAGATATTCACAACTAGCCACAGCCTTCACACAGACTGGGAGAGAGAATGCTTCCCTTACTGACTTAAACCTGCCTGGACTCCTGGTCTCCTGGACTGCGCTTGCTTTCTGTGGGTGCATCTACATGTTCACATTTACTGAGCAGTAACTGAAATTACTACACAGTACAGGTGTGTGTCTACATGTGCACACCCATACCGCACAGTAAATATAGTGATTTATGCTGACTTGAGCATAAATTTGATATCTGCTTGATAAATATTTCCTTTTTTGGAGGGGAAGAGGCCTTCTTAGGAAATTGCATGATTATTTCATCTGCAATAAGGAGTGGGGCCCTTGGATGAGGTAGGAAGGTCTTGTGAAATCAGCAGATTCCTTTGTGAGGACTGTAAATAAATCTGCCAAACAGACTTCATCTGCTGTCAATGCAGTTTCATCGTGGTGGTCATGGCCTTGCCTGGAATTTATTGCAACTCTGTCACTTTCCACTACAATGGTGCCATACCGGTGATATACTAGGATGTTCACAGAGCTAAACGCAAACAGTTTTTTCCATCATAAATCTCACAGGATAATTTTCAGGTGAAGATACCAAAATGGCCTCCCTGTAGCTTTCCATTAAACTGACTGACTATAACAATCTCTGGCCTCGATAAATTCCATAGCCACAGCTTTTCTGGGAATTCAGACTTTCATTTGCAAGGTGATGACATTTCTGACCCCTGTGACTATTAACATACAATGTAAAACATAATGTAAATATTCTGTTTTATTGTGACTACAGCCAGAGAGCCTAAAACAATAGAGCCAGAAGAGGTGGGAACTTCCTGCACTGATTTATTTAAATGGCATATTGACTGGAAACACTTTAACTTCTGACCCCTTGGATATACTGCTGTGTTAACTGTTTCATGGAGGAATGGCCTTCCAAGCATATAACTACTAGATTTACTCATCTAGTTCAGTTGGACCTATCTGCTACTTTCTGGTGCTCCTTTCTTTTGAAAGGAAGGCCTAAATAATCATGCGGAGTGAATTTTGCAAGACACTATATAGATCAAGGCTGTGTCCTTGCTTTGAATGCTGCATCCACTTTGGTGGCCTCAGGCAAAATTTTCAAAAGCACATCTGGGCTTGTCTCTACCAGAAAGTTTGATGGGTCATATCACTATAGTTATTTAGGTTTAGTTCTCCCAGTATAACCTTCCTTGAGGAGTCTTTTATATCAGTTTTAGAGTGGGCTTTTTTAATCTCCTTCCCAAGGGGCAAAAACTAAACTAAAAGAGATCAGAATTCTTGGTAGCAGTGATACCTTTTATTAGACCTACTAGATATTTGCAAAAATGTTTCTTTATTTGCAAGCTTTTGGGCGCACACACCCTTCTTCAGGCATAGGAGAGTGCAAAGATTGTAAAATTTCTCTTAGGTGGAAATAAAAATACATATTTCATAGGAGAGCTGAAAGGTATTGTAAGATCAACCCATCTTCCCGTGAAATATGAAACATCATAACCATAAAGAAGTATAATTCAACATACTGTTTGCCATTAGAGAACACCAAGGTAAATAGACTGCTCTAACTTTTATCTGAGCTTAATATGCACAAAATGAACTTTTCTAACCAGAAGATCTTACAACACCTTTCAGTTCTCCTATGAAATATGAATTTTCATTTCCAACTAGGATAAATTTTACAAACTTTGCACTCTGCTATGCCTGAAGAAGAGCACGTGTGCCTGAAAGCTTGCAAATAAAGACATTTTTTTATAAATATGTAGCTTGTATAATAAAAGATATCAACTCTACCAAGAGTTCTGATTCCTTTTGCCTGTAGACCAACACAGATACAGCACATATCCCTGAAACTAAAAGAGGGCATTCTTATACCAGATTTGGACTGTCCACAGTGTCATATTTCTGTAACTATTAGTTCAAATTCATACCTGCATTTATATATTTTTTAAGTTTTTCATATTGACAAAGTCTTAGACCTTGGCTAAAAGTAACTTAGAAACCTAAATCCCATAGACTTCCAGTGAGATTTAAGCAGAAGCTGAGCCACTGCACCTTCCATTTAATAGTTTTTGGGTAAAAAAAAATGTGAAGTAGTGGGGCGGTTTCTATCTCTTTGGGAGCAGAGTTCCAGGTTAGAACCTAGGACATACTGGGTGCATCTTCACGAGATGCTTTACTGCACACTAGATTAATTTACTGAACAGTAAAGCATCTCTGCCTACTCGTGCAGGCACTTACTGTGCAGTACATTTGTCTACTGCAAAGTTATTTGCTAACTGCAAATGCAGGTTGTCACAACCCAGTGATTTTTTGGTGCCTCGGCACTATGGAATTTCCTGGCCACATGAGAGCTCCTTTGCACGGCAGAGTGTTCTGCTGCAATTAAGAGCCTGCGGGCGGGAGAGTTCCCGCCAATTTGCAGTTTCCTTTGCAGGATGCATTTCTTCTTTGCAGCACAGAAATGCACGGTGCAAAGAGTTCCCGCTATTCGGATGCAAATTTGTGCCCCACTATTGGCCAGTGCTAAATTATTCACACGTGGCGGCTAGTAATTGGCTCGCTGGCCGTTTAAAATTCCGCGCGACTTCCGCCCAAGCCGAAGAGCTTTGAGCACGCTGCAGAGTGCCTCTAAAGTTATCTGACTTGCGGCTGCCGATCGATAGACTGATCACCTATTGATCTTTCTTCCCGTCACCGAGCGCAACCCCGACGTACCCCTTGCCCCGCCGGCTTCGAATTGCGGACGGATTAACTGGCTTGGGCCCTGCCAGCTGGAACAACTCGTGTGGTTGTTCAGACGACCGGACCACCTGCGTCGTGATTGCAAGCGGCGTGAGTAAAGTTTTTGCAACCAATAAGTTGTGTCTGCCTCTCCATTCCCCAGCCCGCCCTGACGTACGAGCGTAACTCGAGTCGGCCCTGGCCGTCCGAGACACAGGTAGCAAATGGATTGTGCAGTAGTTACTGCACAGTAGTACATGTATAGATGCTGGCTGGGAGCAGAAACCAACTACCAGGGGGCCACTGTTAGGCTAGCCCCAGAGCCATGAAACTCAGAGCTTCTTCAGTCCGGGGGCTGGCGTGGCTCTTTGCCTGCCCCAGCTTTACCTTTAAAACTCTGTGGTGACCCCAGGGCCTGTGTCACCTGCTGCCTGTCTCTGGCCAAGAGGTCCTGTAGCAGTGGCTCCATGCTGGCCACAGCAGCCTGCATGGACCTGGTGTTGTCTCCTGGGCCAGCCCCACTACGTGTAGTGCCCCTGCACTGCAGGCACCTGTCCAGGCCTAGCAGCACCTGGACTCTCAGTGGTAGCCCCTGAGGCCATCGAGGGAGCCACACTGGCATCATTCCTGATGCCATACACCATATCCCAGAATGATACCATGGACCTTGTGGAGCTGAAGCAACACTGAGGTTCAGAGTCAGTTTGCCTGGGGTGGGTGCTTCAGTGCCCACATCCATGAGGCCCTGGTGGGTCGCATATAGGAGCACAAGCACAACTGGTCAGTGCAGCAGTGCCACATAAAGGTCAAAGCCCTGCAGGCGCAGTGGATCTGCATCTCTGACCACAGCTGCCGGTCAAGGGCTACCTGCAGGACCTTTTATGCGGCAGCTAGATCACATCCTCATGGCCCGGGACCCTGGGCAGAGCTGCGCTGTGTCTACAACAGGCAGCCTGTTGAAGTCTCCACTGCCATCTGGCAGTGGCAATGAGACCTCAGTGGGGGAGGGCCCCTTGGGGGCATGGGAGGCAGCACCCACCCTGGTGACCTCCAGCTCCTCCCCGAAGTGGGGCACTGCCCAGCCAGCTAGTTGCTGCACCCTGAAACCCAGGATGCCAGCAGGAACTGCATGTTGTTGCCACGAGCAGGGACAGGTTTGAGCCACTGGGCATGCCTGCCATGCTCACCTGGTAAGCCCTTCACTGGGAGAAGGACCCTCCCCTCCCTGCTCCCGCTCCCCACCTGGCCTGGCCAAGCTCTCTGCTGT
The DNA here is from genome assembly GCF_000455745.1 of Alligator sinensis. Lineage (NCBI taxonomy): Eukaryota > Metazoa > Chordata > Crocodylia > Alligatoridae > Alligator > Alligator sinensis. Next base: position 2,216,175 of record NW_005842134.1, on the reverse strand, counting down.
CCCTGGAGTTCTCCACCCCCACAGCATGCAGAAAGGTGGGAGGCAGTGGAAAACTTTATTGAGCAGCCAGGCCACCTCAGTTAGGCAGCCAGGGGCCTCTCACATGTGGAGAAATGTGTCAATACCTGCAGTGATGTCATCCTCAGCTGTGGAGGGCAGGGACATGTAGAATAGGCACAAGTACCCCTCCAGGCAGTGGTGAACATTGCAGGGAAATGCAAGCTTTCCCGCTGCACTGTCAAAGCTCAGGGTCCCTTGCCAGGTTCTCAGGTACACCTGAGGCACCGGGGCAATCATCATCAGCAGGGTGTAGTTGGTTGGGCACCCCTTGATGCATACAAACAGCTCATTGTTGCATGCCCAGTACACTCTCACCAGGGTCACATTCAGGGCACAGGCCATGTGCAGGGGGAGCCTGCCCCAGGGCGCCTCTCTGGAGAGTCCCACTGGAGGGAGGGCAAGGGTGCCACCAGCTCTGTGTCCCAGTCAGCTGGGAGCCCCTTTCCCCTGAACCCAGGAGGAAACTCCCTGGCCTGCAGAAAGAGAAGCTGGTGAGTGGGTCTGGAGCACCTGTGGCAGGTGCTGCTAGAAGCCAGGCCTGGCCTGGGAAGGGGGTGGGGAAGGCAGGCTACCTGTGGCAAGCATCAAGGCTAGGGACAGACATTCAAAAAGCCTGAGTTTGAATTGATTCAATCCTTGAAGGTTAGTCTAACCTGGCTAGGCTAAATCAGTTTTGTAACCAGACAGAAGCTGGGGAGCTCTAGAGAAGCCCTCCCTTCCCTTGTACAGTACTGAGCTGAGACAGGGCATGGCCAGGCTCCAGCAGGAACCCAGGCCTCCCACTTCCTAGGTTAGTGCTCTAACCACTGAACTATAAAGCACAAGGAAGGCACTGCTATCATGCTGTAATTCCAGTGTGTTGGAGCAGGCTCGATTAATCAAGTCTACTGGAGCATAGCAATTACCGCGCTCCAGCAGCCTCCTGCAGTATTTGCCATGCTCCAGCAGACTCGATTAATCGAGTCTGCTCCAACAAGCTGGAATTAGTGTGTTGTAGCAGCCTCCCTGTTCATGTATACGCACCCTTAGAGACTAACTAAATCAGAGATGCATAAGCTTTTGTAAGCAGTGGTTTACTTCATCAGAAGCTATGAAGGGATTGCTATGAAGTCATGAAAGCAATCCCTTCATAGTCTCTACCCAGCCTTGAGTAGCTCCAGGCATCTCATGGCTCCAGGTGTGTTTTTTGTGGATTGTCCTTCAGAGGCACTCAGCTCTCCTTATTGACTACACAGGCTCACTTAACTCCATTTCCTTATATCATGCTGCTGAGGCCTGGCACCCATTCTCTAAGCGTCCCAGCGTCTAGAATGCCTCTCTGGATTTTGCCCCTGGGCATTACATTTCTGATAGCTAGTCAGAAAGCTCAACTGGTACCCAAGGCATTGTGTAATCAGTGTATCAGTCACTCCATTGACTATGTACCAGTTCCTTTAATGCTGCCATGTAATAACAGACTAGTAAGTCTGTGCATAAGTAGTATGATTAGTAAACCTCTGCATGCCCGTTCTTGATAAAACAGGCACTAGCTGAGATGTAGCAACCCCAGACAATGGCATCAGCAGTTTTCAAGCACTCTATTGGGGCCTGCCACAGGACTGCTTTTGTAGGACCTTGCGGTTTCCAAGGCACTTCTCGTTCTCAGTAATGGAAGCTCCATTGCATGAACATAGCCTGGGTCCTGAACAGCTGGAGGCTACCCTGAAATGCAGCCAGCTGAGCTACTTTGAACACAAAGGGAGCTCTAAGTCCCTAGTGCTCAGCCCAAGCTGGAACACTGCATGCTGGGAGCTGAAGGCCCTGTAACCCCCACCTTAAAGTGCCATCTGGGGATGGGACTGAGAGTCACTGCCCCAAGGTCAGATTATTTGGCACATGTGCAATGCTGTGGCTACCTAGGGATGCCAAAGATCCAGTCTTCAGGACAGATCCAGCCAATGGAGCTGTGTCACCTGGCCTATGGGGTTCCTGGTGGGTCTTGGCACCAGAGGTGGGGCAACAGGGCCCACTAGCAAATTCTGGGGTACAGAACCCCACTGGGGATGCATTTCAGTGGTAGCAGGGAGAGCGATGGCTTCATTAATTCCTGCAGTTAACACCTCCACCACTTACAGAGGTAGGTCAGATCTGGCCCATGAGGAACCCTGCAGTTCAGGTCCAACCCAGGGAAGCCAAGTGGGTTTGGCTCCCCTACCTTAGACAATCTCTTCTCCCTTTAGTAGACATAACTAATTCCCTGGATAAGCCTTCAGAATGATTTTACTGGTGCTCTACCTGCCAGCTGCTTCCACCACTATGCATGTGATAAACAAATTGACTCCATCTGTGCCCCTTCCACATAGGATAGCATCACTGCCTATTTTCAGATGGAGAATAAAGGCCCAGTAACCTGACTGAGGTCATCTAGGCCGTCCATAGCAGAGACAGGAATAAACCTCCTAGAATCTCTTAAATGCCAAACTCTTGTCTTAACCATACCAGCCCTCTTCCCTATTTAAAAAGTTATATACAGGCAAAAAAAGAAATGGGCATGCATTAGATATGGTATCTATTACAGCTAGACTGTTCTCAGTGGTGGCAGATGACACAACAAGGAGCAATGGTCTCAAGTTGCAGCAAGGGAAGTTTAGGTTGGATGTTAGGAAAAACTCTCACTAGCAGGGTGATGAAGCACTGGAAGGGGTTACCTAGTGAGGTGGTGAAAACTCTGGCCTTGGAGGTTTTTAAGGCCCAGCTCAACAAAGCCCTGGCTGGAATGATCTAGTTGGGGGTGGTTCTACTTTGAGCAAGGGGTTGGACTAGATGACCTCCTGAAGTTCCTTCCAATCCTAATTTTCTATGATTCTGTGCTGATATCCCAGTAAGCACAGCAATGCAAACTGGACGTAGGCAGGCAGGAAGCATAACTGCAGGGGGATGCGCTCTGGAAAGATAAGGTGCTTGATGCTAGGAGATTTGGATCTGGCATTGATTCTCTCAGTGAGCAAATCACTTCCCTCTCTGTGCCATAGCTCCCCCATCAATGTGTATACACCTTTGTAAAACACTTCAAGACACTGGGCTGGAAGTACTGGGTAGCATTATTACTTCAGTCCATTGTTAATGGCTCAAGATATTTCTTTTTTATGACACTGTACTTTGTACCATACTTGGTCTGATTTCAGAGACATGATGTTGCAAGTGCTAACTCAAGCCTCTGTTTGCTCCTCTATCAGATATATGAGTCCCTGAACATTCTCAAGTGGGGACAATTTTTTTTCCAAGTGACTTTATAATAGGTATTAAAGCACCACCCTAAAAAGCCTCTCTGATGTTATCTGAGCTTGCAGTCCATGCTAGGATGCAACAAGAAGAAGGAAGCTCTTTGGAACATTTCTGTGCTCTCTGACAGCACATTTCTCTTACTGCCTTAGCACATGAAATTTGCAACATCTGCTACAAGCTAGTGCGCAGAATAGCCCCAAGGTATGGAACATCCACTGAAGCCATGGTACATTGTAACCTGGTTTGTCAACTTCATTAAATAGTCCTACTGCACTTCACTGCTTGCAAACATATGTCAGCATCATGAGGCTCTTCAAACTTTTGCTTACAGACACCCCTCACTAAAGCTCTGGAAATAATTTATTATATCTGTAAATGCTTATTAATGTAACAGAGATGCAAATGAGTAAGTTTTTGGCTTGTTCATATTGACCACTACTGATTTAGCTTGTAAAAGACACTTTGGAATTGGGATTAGCTGCACCAAAAAGCATCAATCTGCATTACTTCCTGTTTCATTTAAACAGGGGACTTATGCTCCAGCTGCCTGTTCAGAGGCATGGGACAAATCCTGCTGGCTCAGGATCCTGTGCTAGGAGGTGCTGAGCACCCTCAACTACACCATGCTTTCTTGGCTCAGGCCCTTATGCAAGCTTTAAATGGAGACTATCCTCCCATTACTCTGCACAGCCGCCTAATTGGAGTGAGAGAGTGATGCATGTGGAAGGGAGCTGAACTGGCCTGTTTCAGGCAGCATCACTGCTTTCAGTGGCACTGGGCTCACTGGGTTTCTGTATGCTTCCAAATGGTCTCCTTAGCTCCAGCATCCTGTATGGCAGAGACAGCTATGAATCCAAGTATAATGACCCTAAGGAAAAAGACCGTACAAGTGCCTCCTATTACCTGTTAGCTTTGTGTTCCTGAGGGAGCCCTGGCACCCAGCTTGCTGGACTTACAAAGGACTTTTTCTATTCTGCCTCCCCCCCACCCCACCCCATCTAACCAGAAATAAGCAGAAGAAAAGTTTAATAGGTATCTTGGGCTGTACATTTCCCAGTCCCAGTATGGGAGGCCTGTTTAAACTTGGTTGACTAAAACTTGGTTGCCGGGTTAGGGAATGCTGAGGCAAGAGACTGAATCAGAGCAGGTATGGGCAACATTTGAACAATGGTTAAGGGTTCATCACAATGTCCAGCCCGTTGGAGCCCTGACCACAAATGCTGTCATATTGTTCCTGGGATGACCAGTGGAAGTCCTCCCCACAAAGTTTATGAACACACCAAGTAATCAATCCCCTTAAGTATGTTAAAAGACTACAGTAAAATCGGAAAGTCGTGCTAAGACGGGGCTTATTCACAACAGGTAAAATACAAAACACTGATGCTGACTTCACAGTGCAAGCATAGCTAGGCTAGCTGAGAAGAAACAATGTGGTAACCCTTCCAGTATATCTTCTATAGTCATAATAATTTCAAGCTGACTCTTACATGTCTGGTTATTCCTTAAAACTTTATGTTTTTCCTGGTTGTTAATCAGTTTCTTGAGATGTTCCAAACCAGATAACCCCTTGTCACTGAAAAAGGTAATTCATTTCAATTGAAACTGTTTATATAATAGGATTTTT
>NW_005842134.1:2202418-2211179 GCF_000455745.1 Alligator sinensis | reverse complement strand
AAGCTGTAAAGCAGCAAACAGTGTGCTTCAAGAGGGAGAAATCTCTTTGACACCATCCACTGTTGTTCTCAAGAAGCTGGGATAAACAGATTGTCTCTTTTGGTCACCTGTTTAACCTTCAACGATCGTGCTAGGAACTTTGCCTGTCAACACAGCACCTGAGTGCCTTGAAATGGTGAGCTCCCAGCTCTCGCTTTCTCTTTCTCTTTCTCCCTCTTTCTTTCTTTCTCTCTCTCTCTCTTTTTCTTTTTCTCTCTAGGCATAGCTTTCTGAACCTGAATTTTATTAGTTAAGCTTGAGCTAGGTTTCCCCAAATAGTCAATTAAACCAGGCTAATATTGTAATGGTTTTTGTTTGGTTTCCCTTGCATGTCTATTACTACTAGTGCCATCATAAATTTCATATACTTAGCAATAAATAACTTTTATAGTCAAACTGGTGGTAACCGGGTGAATTTTTTCTTCTCTACTTCCCCTTCCCCGCTCTCTGTGCAGCAATGCTTCTTTTACCTAAGCCAAAGATCCCTGTGAAGCCCAAAAATACTGTGGACAGTTAGGGCAAAAGATGGAGACATGCTGAGTTTGAGACGCATAAGGGGATCAGCTTGTACAGGCTGATTGACCCAGTTTGGCTCAGATGTGCCCTAATGAACTGAATGCTGGCCCATGAGGGCATCAGCTGGACACCAAGCCTGATTCAGCTGGCTGGACACCTAGCCTGATTCACCTGTGTGCTTGTGTTTGACTATTTTATTGTTAAAATAATTAACTGATTTCTGGCATGTGATGGTGTCAGCCTGTACATGCTGATCAACCCAGCCAGGTCAGGTGTGTCACATTAATCTGTGCATGCGCGCGCACGCGTGTGTATCTTTTTGACTGATTTGGTGACTGGAGGAACCCAGCCCCATTGAAACTGAGTCCTGCAAGATAGCTCCATTGAGGGTGAGGACTTGCAGAAGGGGGAAGAGATACAGCTCCATATAGAAACACAAGTAACACAAACAGCACTTTGTTAGAATTACAAAGACCCTAGAAATGTATCCCTAATAAATGAGCACACTCCAAAGTGATGGGCAAATCTGCTAACACTCAACATGACTCTGCAGTCTGTGTGGAAGAGATAAGGTGGGTCAAGGGTGCAGGGTTCTGCTTCCTCAACCTAAGCACTCAGATGCTGAGGTAAGAGACATTTAAAAATGGTGACTGTGCATATCTGCACATGCACTTTACTGCAAAGAAGACTAATTTGCTGTGCAATAAAGCATCACTGTCTACATGTGCATGGCAATTAGACTGGTGTAGACCAATTTACTGCCTCATCTGATAGTCCTGTCAGACACAAGTACTATTTGATGGCAGGGTAAATTACTGTGCTTAAACACATGTGTAGGTGGTGATGTCTGGATTAGTTTACTGTGGTCAAATTGTCCAGAATTTATTCAGTCACGTTAATTGTATGGGTAGATCCACCCAGTATAGATCAGATCAGATTCAGTTTGGGAAATGATCATGTAAACTAACTGCCATAAAGGCTCTTCTTCCTTTTCCCTAGGCAGCTGCACAAGTTTGACACTGGATACTCCAAAATGCATCTCCCTTTCCTGCCTGCCCTGATGTTTCTGTAGACCTGCAGCATCCCATGAGCCTTTTACTCTTGTGCTGCTGATATGGACTTCACTGCACATCCTTGCTGGGTGACTGATGCTTGGGTAGAACCAGGGCCAGCTTGGGTCCAGTCTGGAACCTTGTGCTGTTGCTGGCATCTGGACAGAGCAATCATGGAAAAGTCAGGTCAGGTGCACTTTAACTCCTGTGCCCAGCCATAGATGGCAACACAACATGGCTTGCAGAAATAGTCAAGCCCAGGATCTTTGTGATTGTCCCCTCTCTTACTACTGCCCTGGGACTTTGTGGTGCTTTTGGTTTTGTAAGTCAGTCTCCCCCTCCCTCTGAAATGTCTTTTGCCCTGGTGTGGTACAGGTCTAAAAGCACCATCTCCTGATTCCAGGCTTTGCCCTTGGGGCACTTCCATCACCTGAAGCTGATGAGAGTGCCAGAGAGTTTCTATATGCAAAGCAGCTTGTGGAAGGGACATCTGTTATCGACTGTGTAGAGAGAAGTTTAATCTCTTGGAGGAGCTGCCTGGAAGCAGGATCATTAAACTGGCTACTGCTGTAGAAAACTGCAGTGAATTAAACTGCAACTACCCTGGGAAAAATAACTTACCAAGAGGCATTTACAGTGCCTCTGCCTTCTTTCCGACTGCTCAAGAAGCCAGAGCATGGACTGGAGGTGAAACAGCACCTGCTTACATGGTCAAAGACTATTTTTCTAGCCATATCCAACATCTGTGTATAGAAAGCAAACTGTGCTCATTGTGCCTCAGCTGTGCTCCCACTGTCACCCAGTCATGACCCAGAGTATCACTGTGTTAGGTGCTGTACATACAAATGATAGAGAGATGGCCCCTTCTCCAAAGAGCTTGCATGACTGATCTGCAATCAGAGCTGGCCTGACTGCTCTGCTAAGGAGACATGAGGTAGGACACATGCCAAGTCCTTCTCCCAACACTGAGTCAGTCCTAGGCTACTCACTTGGTAGTGTCAGTAGGGAGTTGATGGCATGTGAGGGTGCACAGAGCACTGATCTCAGCAATCAGATCTGGTTCCAGAACACAATGACACCCTGGGATTCTGACTTTGGCTTAGGCTAGCATTAATCTCCCCACCCCAGGTGGCTAGCATAAGATACATGGGCTTTTCACCTTGTCCAACAGCATCTAACCATGTATGTCCAATCTATGTACCTATGATTAGGGGCCAAACTCTTTGCCCTGATCTGTGGCTCCAGAGTGCTGTGGAGCTAGAAGCAGTAGAGGGTTTGGCAAACATGTATGCAGTCCACACTACGAGTGCAGATGGAGCGGGGCCTAAGGACAGGCAGGGGGGAGGAGAAAGGGCAGATGTATCCCTGAATCCACTGCTACATACATCAAGCAGCTGTTATCCCCTGCAGTACGGTACTGACCATTGCAGACTTAGAGATGCAGTAACCACTGTGGAGTTGTTCCTCTACCACTCTGCAGACTGGCTGGACAGCCCCTATGTCTTGCCCCAGCCTCTATGCCAAAAGCAGTCTGATGGTAGATTGTATCTTGTGGAAGATATACTGAGAAAACAAGTGCTACTGTACATGGTTAAAGTACTACTGATCCTACTATCCAGGATTGGTAAGATTGGGGCACCTACTGCCAGAGCAACAGGGAAATTTGTTTGAATGGTTCTCAGGGAGTGGGCTTTGATAGGTGGCATGCTAGGGAACAACGTGCCCACTTACTTTTCCTCATCTCTGCTGTTGTCATTTTGCCAGGGTGCAAGAAGGGAGGCGGGGGGATGCGGGCAGGGAAATGCCGAGGGCAGAGGACAGGGAGGCAGCTCTGCTGCTTGCTGCTAGGAAAGAAAGAAGAGAGGCGGGGGAGCTGAACTTTGTGCCTCCTCCCCTCAGGGCCGTTTCAGATGCTGCTGGCAGTGGACTGCCCCACCAATGGCCAGATGTGCAGCCCATTTCTTTGTAAACTCCTCAGTCCATCCTACACTTCCCTCCATGTAACCCTCAAGGATCAAATTCACTCATGTGCAAACCAGCTTGGGCCAGGCCATTGCATCACCTGTGTCCTGCTTGAGCCCCTCAGCTGGGATTTTCAACAGAGCTCATCCTGTCTGGTACTTGTCAGACTCTTACAAAAATCTGTCTCTTCTTTAGGTGCCTAAATGGGAGCTGAGATCTTGGGAAAAGTGGGCCCTAATATGGATGTTGCCTATTCTGAGATCAGGCCCACATCTCTCCATGGGACTAAAGTAGGACACAAGTCTGATGCTGCCCTGCTCCTTGGAGACTCTGACACTTGGAGGGCACTGCCTGCCATTTTATACCTTTTCCCCTGCAGTGAGTTGAGTTCAGTCTCTAACAACAGAGGCAGAGCTGGGAGGAGGAGAAATGAAGTAAGGGAATTAAACAAGACATTAATAAAAGAGAGAAGCCAGCATCTGCTCTTCATTGTGGAAGCCAATGTGGTTTGTGGAAACATATGCTTTATAGTGACCAAACTCAATTAAATTTATTGTACAGCTATAGGCAGTGCAGTAGAATAACAGCAGGTGGGATCATGGGAGATGTAGGGAGATGTCACTTGACAAATGCTATTCCCATGAGGACAATACCATGGAGAGTTTACATGTGGCAGGAAAGAGAGTACAGTGCCAGCATTTCCAGAATGTCATGTCAACCATCAGTTATTTCCCTGTTTAGTACAGATCCTGTACCAGATTTTCACCTCTACATATCTTTAACCTCCCTCTGTCTAGATGGGGCTCATGGCTGTGAAAAATGCATCTCAGCCGTCACCCCTCTGCCCCTCCCTGTTTGAAAGCCTCCTGCCCAATGGGCTTCATTTGGGGATGCAGGGAGACCATTAAAAATGAAAAGGTTTTGCTCTTTTATCTGGGTATGAGGCTGTACCAGCTCTCATTACGTGTTTGCTTGCCCTGGCCCTGTTTCCCATGCTAGATCCTCAGATCTGTGCCCCCTCCTGCAAATTGATTCAGCATATGAAAGAAGCAACATCTTTCTGGCTTCTTTTCATGACAGGGACAGGAAGTTGGAGTCTCAGAGATGCTGTATATTTTACCTTGCATAAATTCTTGCCCCAGTTGTCACCACCATGATCCCCCACCCCCCTCGCATGTGCTTTGATTGCCTATCCCTTTCTTTTCCCTACTCAAGCGTTTGATGCTGAAGCCCCGAAGGCATCTAAGCCTCCTCCGCTCAATTGACATTCCCATTACACTGTATAGCTCAGAGAACTCAGCATGCAGTGTGCAGGCCTTGTCTTCTGAGCTGCAGTTCAAACCAGGGTTTGGGGAGCAAAGGAACATCTTGTAAATCTTTACTTAGACAAGGACAGAGATGGGGAGGTAGTAAAAAGGCTTCGATCCCAGGCTCTGCAGCAGAAAGAGATTTGGTAATAAAGTAAGCATCTGAGTGGAGAGGGTGGGGGTAGGTGAGGCACAGAGTGAACAGATGTCTATCCAAATTCAATGCATCTGCTGCCTATCAGCCCAGAAGGGCAACAGAGAGATTGTCCATGTGGGCACTCAGAGGTGATAAGTTCGCTGTGTGAGACTAATGACAGGAGCTTTTTATTGGTGCAAGAAAAGGAGGACAGCGTTTCCTTCTACCATGGCCCTTCTCAGGATATCCCCTGCTCCGCCATCTACCTTTTTCCTAGTTTTGTGTGGTGGGGATAATGAAGCATGTGGTGTTTGCATGTGGGTGTGTGTGTGTGTATATGAGGATGGGGGTGTTGGGGTGTTGGAGTGTGTGTGTGGGTGTGCGCACACATAGATGGTTAGATTCCTTCATGTGGTAAATGTGAAATTAAATAAAGGTGAAATCTTCTCATTCAGTTGTAACTTATGAAGTTGTAATTTGTTTGTAGCTGTAGTTTTAAAGTTGTAACTGTCATGAAACTAACTTACTGGCTGAGAAAAGTAAGAATTTCCTCTGATACCAATATGCATCCACTTGGGCTATGTGAATCACCTTACACCACAAGTTGGGAATAACCCAGGGTCCTCTGCCCTGTGAGCTGCCTGTGTAACTCCTAAGATTCTTAGGGAAGGTGCAGCCAGTATACAGCTATGTAATCTCCACATAGAGGAAATACTATACAATCTGCTTTTAACAACCCCTTCCATGAACACCTCGCTCCTCCCACCCCAGCAGAGTGACAGTGAGGTCAGGCAAGTCCTGGTTCTGGGTAGCACAAACTCAATGACTGTTTACCCTGGAGGGAGAGGTGCCTGCATCATTGCTTAGGACTGCGACAGGATTAAAACTCTTGCAGCTACTGTTAAAATTTACCCAGCCACCTTGTGCTGGCAGGGCGCAGTGAGCAATGGCTGCAGGGCTATCTCAGGTGTCAGCTGGGCAAATTGACTCTAGTAAATATGATACATTCCTGTTTTTAATATCTACAAATGGTTATAAAGCACAACATGTTCCCAGGCTCACCACTCCGCCAAGAATTATGACTGCAGAAGAATCAACTGGTGTCTGGGGTAACAGCTCCTCCTATTAGCTCTGGTGCAGTAGCAGAAAAACTAATCCAGGATTTGCCCAGCCTAGGATGCTCCCTGGTCTTTCCATGCACTAAGCAGATCCAGAGAGAAGTAAATCTGCTCCACAGAGCCTGTCATGCATGAGGACAACATATCAGGTAGCTGCCAGACCCTGCAGAGCCATATGGCAGGTGCAGAGGGTGAGTTGAAAGCAGCAGTTCAGCCACTAGCCGCAGAGAAATGTATGTAATAATTATTGTTATTTATGCTGTGACTCCAAGTTTGACTGTACTTGTAGTCCAGCCAAGTTCAAGGGCCCTTATGCTGTCTATTGTAAGAGGACAAAGTGAAAGAGAGTTCCTGCCCTAAAGAGCTAACAGCCAGCAGGTGGAAAGGGAAGCTGAGGAGTCACTGGTCCTAAGCCAAATATCTGGGAGAAAACTCAGGTCTTTAGGTTCATAGTCCAACACTGCAAGCAGTAAACAACACTGTTTTCTTAATAGGACACTATTCAGGATACTGGAAGGTGCTGTCAGTGGAGCAACCCACTCTATTAAAGGGGAGAATGCCTGCAGTCAGCACCATAGGGAACATGTTTACAGCACAGTGCTTCAGTGGCCTGGCAAACAGTCCATGAAGCCAGACACCTGTGTTCTACATGCCTTCTGTCTAGAGTGCATTTGAACCTGCAGCTCTGGTTCCCAGAAAAGTGCTATAACCATTAGGGGTGTGCAAAGCAGGCAGTATGTGATTCAGATTCGGCCCAATTCAGAGGACAGTGATTCAATTCACTGATTCAGAACACTGTCCCAATTCAATCCAGCTGAATCTGACTCTGAAGATTTAATTCTGATTCAGAGAATCAGCAATTTGGCCATAGACACAGCTTTATCTGTTTTTTCTACATACCTCGAGGTACCAGGAGCAGTTTGTGAACGCTGAGATGGTGGGGAGGATGGAGTGTCCCACGGGAGTGAGCGGGGGTCCCACACGCACTCGGTGGTGGACCTAGAAGTGGACCAGAAGTACTTGCAACTTACCCATCCACAATGGGCGTGTATCCAGCCATATAATTAACTGGCCAATCCATCGCCTACTGATTTCATAGATTTCATAGACATTAGGGCTGGAAGGGACCTCGGAAGATCATCGAGTCCAACCCCCTGCCCAAGGGGCAGGAAGTCAGCAGGGGTCATAGGATCCCAGCAAGAAAAACATCCAGGTTTCTCTTGAAGGCGTTCAATGTAGGCGCTTGAACTACCTCTGGCAGCAGGCTATTCCAGACCTTGGGGGCTCAGACAGTAAAGAAGTTCTTCCTTATGTCCAGCCTGAAATGATATTGCAGGAGTTTATAACCATTTGACCTTGTCATCCCTTGGGGCGCTTTGGTGAACAAACATTCCCCCAGATCCTGGTGAACACCCCTTATAAACTTATAGGTGGCCATCAGATCACCCCTGAGCCTGTGCGTTTCCAGGCTGAAGAGTCCCATGGCTCTCAGCCTGTCATCATAAGGTCTGTTTTCCTGACCTCTGATCATGCACGTGGCTCTCCTCTGCACTCTCTTAAGCTTCTCCACATCCTTTTTGAATTGTGGGGCCCAAAACTGGACACAGTTCAGTCTATGCATGTTCAGTCTATTCATGCCCACTTATGCATCCTCACTGCATAGATAATAGAGGATAACGGTCACACAGTGTGTGTAAGAGCTGAAAAGGCCACTTATTTGGGCACACAAATGGTACTATAATGTCATCCTATGCATCATTATCAGTCATGCCTAGACAAATAATTTATCAGCATATTCTCCAGCAACAGCCAATTTAACTAGAAATACAGCCATTACTATCACGTGCATGATTTGATCCACTGGGCAGGGAGCTATGATTTAGACCTGGTCAACAATTTTTTGACACTGTATTTTTGCAGAAAGCTGTTTCATAGTTTCATAGTTTGTAGGGTCGGAAGGGACCTTGACAGATCATCAAGTCCACCCCCCTGCCATGGCAGGAAAGAGTACTGGGGTCAAACGACCCCAGCAAGGTGTTCATCTAGCCTCCCCTTAAAGACCCCCAGGGTAGGAGCAACCACCACTTCGCTTGGAAGTTGGTTCCAGATCCTAGCTGCCCTGGCAGTGAAGTAGCGCCTTCTGATGTCTAGTCTGAATCTATCCTCTGTCAGCTTGTGACCGTTATTTCTAGTCACTCCTGGTAGTGCTCGGGGGAACAGGGACTCCCCCAGTGTCTGCTGGTCCCCTCTGACTAGTTTGTAACAGGCCACTAGATCCCCCCTCAGCCTTCTCTTGGAAAGGCCGAACAGGTTAACGTTCCATAGCCTCTCCTCATAGGGCCTGTCCTGCTGCCCCCTGACCATGCGAGTGCCCCTCCTCTGGACCCTCTCGATGCTGTCCACATCCCTCCTGAAGTGCGGCGCCCAGAACTGGATGCAGTACACCTGCAGTACTGGATGCAGTACTTCAACTGCGGCCTGATCAGTGCCACATAAAGGGGGAGGATCACCTCCTTGGACCTGCTCGAGATGCATCTGTCAATTCATGACAAAGTGTGGTTGGCCTTCCTGACCACGTCCCCACACTGTCGGCCCATGTTCATTTTGGCATCAATAATGATTCCAAGATCC
>NW_005842134.1:2201233-2202138 GCF_000455745.1 Alligator sinensis | reverse complement strand
GTGTAGGTGTCGACGCCACAGTCCCCTAGTTTTTTAATGAGAATGGGGTGAGAGACAGTGTCGAAGGCCTTCCTGAAGTCCACAAAGACTACGTCCATTGCTATCCCTGTGTCTAAGGATTTTGTGAGCTGGTCACAGAAGGCCACCAGGTTGGTCTGACAGGACCTGCCTCTAATGAACCCATGTTGGTTGCCCCTAAGCATAATTTCCCCTGCTGGCCCCTCGTGGACATGCCCCAGGATAATTCTCTCAAAAAGCTCACCCAGGATCGAGGTAAGACTGACTGGCCTATAGCTTCCTGGGTCCTTCTTCCTCCCTTTTTTGAAAATGGGGACCATATTGGCCCTTTTCCAGTCCTCTGGCACCACACCAGAGCATCATGAGTACTCATAAAGCCGTGCCAGGGGTCCCACAATGACCTCTGCTAATTCCCTCAGCACTCTGGGGTGGAGGTCATCAGGACCAGCTGATTTAAATACGTCCAGTCCCTCCAGAAGTTCCCTGAGTAGACCCTGGGCCTGGGTGTGCCTCCCCTGGGGCCTGAGGGGGTCCCGGCAGACGGGCTGATCTGGTCCCTGCTCTGGAAAATGGAGGCAAAGAAATCATTGATTTCAATGTTGATTGGTCAAAAAACAAAATGGTTCATGTAGCAGGTTCTCACTCAACTTTTATTGTTCCTGGACAGCTTTGCCCCACAGGATACAACTTCAATAATGAATAAACAAAAATACAATCAACAAAGGGTTAACTCACAGCTACGATCTTTTCTCAGACCCAGAGAGAGGCTATCATGGCTTGGTGCTCCCTCCTGTGCATTGCCCTCCTCCTCCTCTCTCACAGCTCTATTCCCTGGGAGCTTTTAACTTCCTCCAGGCCAGGCACTCATTACTTTCAGCTGACCCCCT
>NW_005842134.1:2196370-2201202 GCF_000455745.1 Alligator sinensis | reverse complement strand
TGCTGAACAGGCAGGCTATCACTATTAACCAACTGCAGCTCTGCTTCCACCCCTGAGCCTTGTACCTGGTTACAGGTCATAGGAAGGGAACAATTGTGACAAATGTCCTGACCCTTGGAAACATCTGGAAACATTTCCTGGCAGTGATCTCTGTTTAGAACAAAAGACTTGCCAAGTCAGATGAAACCATAGGCCATATCATCCAGCATCCGGTCCCATATGGGGCAGAGGGATGTGTGAAAACTACATAATGGAGGGAAATAGTGGGCTGAGCCATTTAAACAGGACAGAGGGAATTCTTGTTCTTACATTTGTTGAGTAATGGACTCAATATAACAATCCAAGATATTTTGGATTGTTGTTGCTGGTTTAAAAACAGTATTTATAGGCCTGTTTTTTGGGAATTGGCTTACAGGTATATATATATAGATATATATCTATATATATCTATATATAGATATATATATATATATATGCATTATGAGGGGTCAAGCTGGGCAGCAGGGGTTAAATGGATTTCTAAAGAGCTTAGGAGACGCACATACAACTTTTCATGGCCCTGAAAGCAAACGGGCTGTCTAGCACAACAAGACCAAATTAGGAGAAGGCCCAGAAGGCTACGTGGACATGTGACCACAAAGAGACAGCCAACCAGAGATATCCATGAATAAAGAGTCATCAGGAGTCATCAAAGGGGAAGGAGAATATAACAAAAGAAGAGACCTGAGATTAACAAAGGTTCCCTCCTGTCCCTCCCTGTCCCTTTGTCCATCCCTCCCTGTTCCTTCTCATCCCTCCTTCTCTTCCTCCCTGTTCCTCCCTATCTTGTTCCTTAAGAGGGATCCCCATCCTTCTCAGTGGTGGAGGCTCCCTAGGTACAACTGGGAAACAGGTGTGAAGCCCTGGCAGCCGTGACAGAGAACGACAAAGGGGATGCCTCCAGCGGGGACGATGCCACTCCCCACATGACACAGACGGCGCAGAGAATGAACACCAGTAGGAAGAAACGCCGGGTCCTCGTCACTGGGGACTCCAACCTATGAGGACTGGAGGGTCCCATCTGCCATCCTGACCCCATGGCACGAGAGGTCTGCTTCATGCCTGGGGCTCGAGTTCGGGACATCACGGAGAGGATCCCAGCCTACATTCAACCCGCAGACCAGTACCCCATGGTGCTCATCCATGTGGGAACAAATGATGTGGCCAGGAGCAACCCAGACTGCATCATGAAGGACTTCGAGGTGCTGGGGGCTAAGCTTAAGGAGATGGGGGCACAGGTGGTATTCTCCTCTATTCTCTTGGTGAGTAGGTGTGGACGGCGACTCGAGGCCTGCATTGGCAAGGTCAACCGGTGGTTACGGAGTTGGTGCCACCAGGCAGGCCTCGGGTTCCTGGATAACAACCCATGCTTTCATGCAGGGGACTTGCTTGGGTGGGATGGGCTCCACCTCTCTCCTAAAGGCAAGCGTGTCTTCTCCTTCAGGTTGACTGATCTCGTGCAGCGAGCTCTAAACTAGCTTCACCGGGGGATGGGGCCACAGGAAGACTTAAGGACACCTCTTGACCAAGCCAGGTGACATACGCAAGGAGTACCCAGGTACGTAACAGGGGTCCAGATAGTCTTGAAAAATGGGGGGTGGCACACGCAGCAATCCAAGGCCTTAAATGCCTCTATACAAATGCTCGTAGTATGAGGAATAAGCAGGAGGAACTTGGCCTCTGAATAGCGTGTTTAAACCCAGACATAGTAGGGTTCACAGAAACCTGGTGGGATTCATCCCATGACTTGGTGGTTACCATTAGGGGCTATAGGTTTTACAGGCGAGATAGAACAGGAAGGAAAGGCGGGGGTGTGGCGCTCTATGTCAAAAAGCAATACAAATCCTCCACTAGCAGGATGGGGTCAGAGGAGGGGCAGGCTGAAGTGCTCTGGGCCAGGATACAGGGGGGTCATGGGGAAAGAGACTTAACGGTGGGGTAATACTACAGACCTCCCACCCAAGCGGAAGAGCTGGACCGTGAAGTCTCGGGTCAGCTTGCGGAGGCACTTAAGGCAAGGGATGTAGTTGTCATGGGTGATCTAAATTATCCGGACATCTGCTGAAAGGAGCAGTCAGCTGGGTCGGACCGCTCACAGAGGTTCCTGGCCAAGATACAAGACCTCCACTTAACCCAGGAGGTGCACAGTCCTACCAGGGGGAATGCCCTGCTGGACCTGGTCCTGGCCACAGGCGATGACCTGGCAAGAGGGCTCCAGGTCCTCGACCACCTGGGCGATAGTGATCATTGCTTGCTGGAATTCATCATCCAGCACAGGGTGCCAAGAGCCTGCAGCAAGGCAGTAGCCCTAGACTTCAAGAGGGCCAACTTCAATGAGTTGAGATTAGTGGGAGAGGTGCTGGGGTCCTCGAGAGTAGGGGAACTCAGTGCCCAAGATGAGTGGTCATTCCTTAAGGAGACAATACTCAGAGCCCAAGGGGTGACAATCCCAACAAGAAACAAGTGGGGCAAGAGTGCCCAAAAGCCCCCCTGGCTCATCAAGGGCATTCGTGAATGCCTGATTGCCAAAAAGGAGGCGTACACCCAGTGGATGGGAGGGGCCATCACCAAAGAGGAGTATACCTTCACTGCTCGGGTCTGTAGGGGGGCTGTTAGAAAAGCTAAGGCAGATACAGAGCTAGGGCAAGCGTCAAGGATCAAAGATAATAAAAAGTCCTTTTTTAAATATATAGGGAGAAGGAAGAAGGCACTGGGTAATGTGGGGCCCCTGCAGGATATGCTTGGCAATCTGGTGGTTGCACCAGAGGAGAAAACAGACCTCTTTAACAAATTCTTCGCCTCCATTTTCCTGTGCAGGGACCTGGACTCCCCAACCAGGATTCCAGATGGACTCGGAAGAAACGCTGCCAGGCCAAAGGTCAGGGAGGACCGGGTTAGAGAGCTTCTGGAGGGGCTGGAAGTGTTCAAATCAGCAGGTCTAGATGGTCTCCATCCCAGGGTGTTGAGGGAATTGGAAGGGGGTGTTGAGGGAATTGGAAGGGGTTATTGTGGGGCCCCTAGCATGGCTTTATGAGCACTCATAGTGCTCTGGCCAGGTGCCAGATGACTGGAAGAAGGCCAACGTGGTCCTCATCTTCAAAAAAGGGAAGAGGGAGGACCCGGGCAACTACAGGCCTGTTAGTCTTACTTCAATCCTGGGGAAAGTCTTTGAGAAGATTATCAAGGAGCACATCTGCGATGGTCCAGCAGCAGGGATGATGCTCAAGGGCAACAAGCATGGTTTCATTAGGGGCAGGTCCTGTCAGACCAACCTGATTGCCTTCTATGATCAGGTCACAAAAGCATTGGATGCAGGTGTCTCGGTGGATGTAGTCTTTCTGGACTTCAGCAAGGCCTTTGACACTGTCTCCCACCCCATTCTCATCAAAAAACTAGGTGACTGTGGCATTGATGCCTACACAGTCAGATGGATTACAAATTGGCTGAAGGGTTGTACTCAGAGGGTAGTGGTGGACAGGTCTTTTTCGACCTGGAGGGAAGTGGGCAGTGGAGTCCCCCAGAGCTCGGTCCTTGGGCCCGCACTGTTCAATTTCTTTATTAGTGACTTGAAGTTGGGGTAAAAAGCAGCCTGTTTAAATTTGCTGATGAAACTGAGATTTGGGGTGAGGTGGGCATGCTAGTAGAGAAGGACAGATTACAGCAGGACCTGGACAGGTTACAGGGGTGGGCTAATGAAAATAGGATGGGTTTCAATAGTGACAAGTGCAGGGTGCTGCACACTTACAAGCTGAGAAACTCCCTTCTCGAGAGCACGGTGGCAGAAAGAGATCTTGGAGTCATTATTGACTCCAAGATGAACATGGTCCAACAATGTGAGGTCATGGTCAGTAGGGCTAACCGTACCTTGTCATGCATCCACAGATGCATCTCAAGCAGGGCCAAGGAGGTGATCCTCCCCCTCTGTGCAACACTGGTCAGGTCACAGCTGGAGTACTATGTTCAGTTCTGGGCACCGCACTTCAGGAGGGATGTGGACAGCATTGAGAGGGTCCAGAGGAGGGCCACCCACATGATCAGGGGACAGCAGGGCAGACCCTATGAAGAGAGGCTATGGGACCTTAACCTGTTCACCCTTCACAAGAGAAGGCTGAGGGAGGATCTGGTGGCCATCTATAAACTCACCGTGGGGACCAGCAGGGTTTGGGAGGGACCCTGTTCCCCCTAGTACCCCCTGGGGTAACAAGGAATAATGGCCACAAATTGTTAGAGGGTAGGTTTAGACTAGACATCCGAAGGCACTACTTCACAGTCAGGGTGTCTAGGATCTGGAACCAACTTCCAAGAGAAGTGGTGCTGGCTCCTACCCTGGGGGTCTTTAAGAGGAGGCTTGATGTCTACCCGGCTGGGGTCATTTGAGCCCGGTTTTCTCTCCCATCCAGGGCAGGGGCTCAGACTTGATGATCTACAAGGTCCCTTCCGACCCTACTTCTATGAATCTATGAATCCCCATCCCTGTTCCCTGAGAAGGGTCCCTGAGGCCACCATGGACCAAGGGCATACCAGTAGCCCTGCTTTGCCCTACCCAATAAATCAGGCTATTGATCCTCAGCACAGGTATGAATTTGGAGAGCCTCGCTCAGTTCCCTGATATGCTACATGCCTCCTGTGTGAACTTGAACAAAACCCTCAGTCCTTCTGTGCCCTCCTGTGAAAAAGGGAAAATAGCAGTGTTAACTCTGAGAAGTGTTGTGAGAATAAGTGCATTAGCCGTTTTGAGATGCTCAGATACCATGTTAATAGGACAAGAAAAGTAGTGCACATAGGGAATCCTG
>NW_005842134.1:2195704-2196359 GCF_000455745.1 Alligator sinensis | reverse complement strand
GTGCTGCCTCCACTGTCCAAAGTGCAGTTACTGGAAAGTAAATGTAGTATTTCAGACAGCAGCCTGGTGTGCTTGCTGTTTTCTCTCTTTGTTGTATGTGTGATGGGTGTCCATATGGATGTTGTGTGGGGAGCTAAAGATCAGGAGTCTGAATGGCCCTCTTATGCACTGCATGCCCATTGCAGGGATGTGCAGGGAGTGGACTGTGGCTCTGTCCCAGGCCCTGGCCCCATGCTTCTACTGGTGTGTGATCCTTATCCCTAAGCCCTGCCCAACCATCACACTTCTCGATGCGGCTCTCCACCAGCCCATGGCCCCACCCCAGCCTCCCAGCTGCATGCCCTGCCCACATGGGTCCCATCCCCAGTGGTTGCTGTGGGGCAGATGAGCCACTGCTGGAAGGAGCCACTCCTGCATATCCACACCTGGGCTGAGTGAGGCTAAGGGACTCATTGCAGGCTGGACAAAATGCGTTGGTGGGTTGGATCTGGCCCACAGGCTGTATTTTGCCCACCCTGACCTAGAAGGTTGTGACTTCAAGGCTGCTGCTGAATCACCCAAATCGCTGAATCGCCCAGGCCCATTCCCCGCCCACTCTCCCAGCCTGGCTCCCCGCCCCCCGCCCCGCCCCAGCTCCCAGCACTGAAAAAAAAAA
>NW_005842134.1:2194851-2195380 GCF_000455745.1 Alligator sinensis | reverse complement strand
CGCCCCCCCTGCCGGCCCCCAGCCAGTGAGTGGGGGCTTTTTTTAAAAGGGCTGGGAGCTGGGCTGGGCAGGGCAGCTATGGGGGGGCCTGAAGGAGTGGGTCAGGGGGTGGGGGGCACTCAGGAGGGCTGGGGGAGCAGGCAGGGGATGGGCCTGGCAGGGGTCCTCCCATGGTCCCCTCTCCCCTCCCCCAGCCCCTACTTACCAGCTTGGAGTCTGGGTCCAGCTCCGCGCTGCAGTGGGCAGGGACTGCCCAAATCACCGAAGGTCTCTGAATCTTTTCTGAATCTATTTAGAGAGCTTCGAATCGAGTCAGACCTTTTAATTGGTCCCCTGATTTGATTCAGATTCAGAGGTTTGGCCATCAAATCGGGTTGAAACTCCTCCAAATCGAATCACCACCCATTCACACAGTCCTATAGATTGCCTCCTGCAGCTGCTGTCCTGGCTATGGGAGAAAGAGTTCAAGAGCAACCTGGGGCATATGCTGGAGGGTTTTTACCATTATTTCTGGGTTTGGCAGAGGAGA
>NW_005842134.1:2184230-2194820 GCF_000455745.1 Alligator sinensis | reverse complement strand
CAGGAATGGGTAGGTGGGGTGCAATCAGGAACAGTGTTTCTTCAGCTGTGAATCACTGCCTTAATACCTCCTTTAGGCTCAGATGACATCCAAAGGGGCCAATGTAGGCAAGGGGCAGCTGAGCCCTGGTCCTCCTTCCCCTACATTTCAGTGTGCTGCCATACCAGATTTTGTTTCCAGCCAATCAACCGGCCACGTGCAAGTGACAGATCCTCACAGGCAGGATTCCACTAGCCCTTGCAGCTCCATGGATGCACTGTTGCTACCACATAATTAGGGGATTAGGAGATGGTCATTGCTGTCTTGCAAACAGGTGCTTTTTTCAAGTTTCACAATGTGCCAATTTCATGGTAATGAGCACTGTGCATTACCATTACCATGCACTCACCAGACATGAAATTACTGGGCAAACATGTGTAATTATCTGATAAAGGTAACTGCACACCAGATTCTTGTGACTGTAGTCAACAAACCCACAGCTGTGTTGGACAAAATGGACAGCCCAAACAAACCTGCCCTCTCAGCAGCACTGGTAAATGCACACACATGCACTTTGCATGCTGGTACCCACACTTCTGGGTGCATTTCCAAGGTCTCATTGGTTATATGAGTGGCATTGCTAGAAATGAGACAGAACATGGAACAGATCCCCACACCTATGGTTGCCACAGTGTGTATGTGTATAGCCAAAGGGCGGGTGCTTATACATACCAAGAGAAGTATGTTATATTTGGCCACCTTGGGTTTGATACCTAGAAAACACTTGTCCCAAGGCAGATGGAGAGGGGAGAAAGCATTAAAATGACATGGGACAAAAACTGGGTTAGTTGTGAGATCAGATGTTTCTCTTTCCACGAAGAGGGAACTTAAACCTCCATGAGTTGTGTATAAGTACAGAGTTCATAGCAGCTTCGTTTGACATGAATGGAAATAGAATTATTATGCTAAGTATGATCCTTCCTTTGAACCTATTCTGCAGCCTGGTAATCAGCGTCAATATTGGCAGCTGGGGTAAGTGATGTGCTTAATATTTCATGCTGTTGCTGCACAGAAGGAGTGCTTACCTTCTCCTCCATCTCCAAGGGAACATTCAGAAATGTCCTTAATAAGTTTCCCAGAAGGCCAAGAGTGGGATAGGGTGACGGAACGAGCAGTCACACCAGCAAATGCCAAACACAGTAATTTTTTAGACTTTTCACCTTTGCTTACAGAAATGATGATTGGGAGGTGTGGTTGTTTGAGCTCAGCCTGCTCATTATTAAGCTCCTTGAAAGCTGAAATTTGTGTCAATATGCAAACTATTATAAATATGCAAACTAAATTATTGGGTGATTTGAATAAAATGGCCACTGGACATTAGCTAAGCATCTTTAGAGTATTTCTTGCCCTATTTCCAGCATGGTTGCCAACCTTCAAGCATTAGCTTTCTGCCCTCATGATACTCTGCCGCCCCAACAGAGGTCTTCCTGGAGAGCTAATGGTAGAGAACAATCTTGCATTGGATATGGAAGATGTAGTTTTGCTATGTCTCGTGATTTTGGGCATTGTTCTTAAAGTCTACACATCATGGACAGCAACACAGCAGTTGGGCTGCACTGTAGATCTGGTGCTGCTGCAGTAGACTCAGAAATCAACAGGGTTGAGCCACTGCTCCTAGTAGCTATTTGGCACTGTTGTGGGGAATTCATTGCTAGGATGTCTTTCCATCTATGCTACACTTGGCTGAAGGAGCAGACTAGCCTTGGCCTAAGCTGTCTGCTCCAGCTGAGCAGGGAGGTGTGCTTTATCACTGCCCAGAATTCTGGCCTGGGCCACAGCAGGTATGTGGCTCCATTTTTAGAATGAAAAGTGAATGTCTGTTCACTTGCTTATTGGTTCAATCTATGCAGCTCAAACTAACCTGCAAAGATTGAATAGATTCAGCCTTGGGTTTTTGACTGTCTGTACTTAGTCCTGGCGACAGAGGTGAATCTGGAGCCTTAAGCCCTTGGGAGTCTGACTTTATTTTGAGCTATTATGTATATATGTTACTCAAATGCCACAAATCTGGACAAAAATATTTTTTTGAAATAAAATTAAATATGTCATAGCAGATATTTGATTTTTAGTATATGATTTGGATTTTATCTATAATGTGTTAAAATGATATCTTTTGAAAGATTTTATGTTTGCAGTCCATGACCGCTCACCAAAACTTGACAAGTGGCCCGCCAGTGAAATAATTCCCCCCACACTTACTCACCTCTGAACTGGCTCTTGCTACCAGCTTCATATGGATAAAATATTCCATCTCGGACAGGAGGAAAAACCAGGTCTGGAGAATCTCTGACTGGGTTCCCAGGCCTCTTGCAGTTTTAACCCTGACCCTCCATGTCTGCACTACATGTTGAGGTAGAAGACTTCCTCCAAAGCTCAGTCAATTAAGATTTCACATGACAGGAAAGGGTCCTTGTGTGTTTTATTTATGGGAGAAACCACCTTCCCGAGAGCAAACCCGCTGTATTCACTGCTGACTAACAGCAGCCCCTTAAATTTGTCCAATGAAAGAAATGGGAGGGAGGCATGGGAAATGGCCTTATAGAAAACAGTCAAATTACTACTGTAATGTTCTACAAAAACAGCCATTAATCCCATTGCCCCTGATTTCCAGTTCCATTAAATTTTAGATGCTGATTAGTGTCTAATTTGTGGTGTTCAATGTCTGCTTTATCTGCATTGCTAATACTGCTGCTCTTCTTCAGCAACACCCCCTGCAAAAGCATCCTGCTACCACGGGCCTCATTCCAGCAATTACCTGCTCATAACAGATAATATCACTGTGCAGGAAGGCAAGCTAATAGGGCTTCCTCGGATGAAACACTTGCAATTTAAACTGATCACTTCATTGACATCTCCCTTAGTAGCTTTGTGCTGGGATAGCACAGTTTCAGTGCCACTCTTACAATATTACACTGCAGTTGAGCAGCAGGTGCTTTAGTAATTTAATGGAGGTGTTGGTTGTAGCCGTGTTGATCTAAGGACACAGGCAGACAAGGTTCTTTGGGTAAATGCGGTATCTTTTATTAGACTAACTAAACAGTTGGAAAAATTGTTCTTTGCAAGCTTTCAGGCACAAACACCTTTGTTGTTTTGTGTTCTTCTGGATGTATCACACTTTTGAAAGAGCCTCACAGATACCATGTGAAGAATTGCTGCAGTACTAAAAGAAAATCCCCATGAATCACGCACCATTAGTTATGACATACACTCCCTCCCTGGAATCTATATGGAAAATCCTTAAACAATTGCAACTAGGGGCGCACCAAAAGAGATTTTTAGGGCTGATACTGATAATCAATATTTAACGAGGCGTATCAGCTGATACCAATCCAATTTCTGATACAGCTGCCTCCAGCTGGTAAGTTGGGTGTGTTGGAAGGGGAGGAGGGAGGAAAGGGGAACGGGGGAGGCAGATCAATGCCCCCACAGTGAGGGAGTGGGCAGGGGCAGGTGCTGCCCAGGCGGGGTGGTGGGGGGGGCTGGAGTTGTGGGTCATGGGGGGAGGTGGCTCCCACTGCTGCTTGCACCCCAGGAGGGCATGGGGGGGGATGTGTGCCCCCCACATCTGCGTGGGGTGGCGTGGGCTGCAGCAGGGGCTGTGCAAGGCTCTTCTTGGTGGGGGCTGGGCCCAGAGCGGGGGCCAGTGGCACTGGGAGGATGCTGCACCCACCCCAAATTTCACTGCTGCTCCATTCCCAGCACTGCCACCACCAGGTGCCTGGCACAACCCTGCCTCTTCCTGGTCCATGGCTGGAAGTGGGATGTTGAGCTGGGGCTGTGCCGGGTGGCTGGCCGTGGCACTGGGAGCAGACTGGCAGCAAAATTTGGGGTGGATACAGCATCCTCCCAGCGCTGCTGGTATCCACTCTGAGCCCAGCCCCCACTGAAAAGAGACCCACGCAGCCCCTGCTGCAGCCCAACCCACACAGATCCGGGGGCACACACTACCTACCCCAGTGGGATGTTGAGCTGGGGCTGTGCCGGGTGGCTGGCCGTGGCACTGGGAGCAGACTGGCAGCAAAATTTGGGGTGGATACAGCATCCTCCCAGCGCTGCTGGTATCCACTCTGAGCCCAGCCCCCACTGAAAAGAGACCCACGCAGCCCCTGCTGCAGCCCAACCCACACAGATCCGGGGGCACACACTACCTACCCCATGCCCTCCTGGGGTGCAAGCAGTGGCGGGAACTGCCTCCCCCCGCCCTTTCTAGCCAGCGCTTACCCCTGCCCCCTCCCTCACCATGGGGGGTGTTGATCTGCCCCCCTCCACGCCCCTTCCCCTTTCCCTTCTACCACACTGGACTTACTAGCTGGAAGCAGCTTTCCATGTTGCTGGCTGTGCTCCTCGCTGCCTGAATGCCCCACACACCGAACGGATGCAGACTATGCTGGGACAAGAAATGTAAAACCTGCCAACATATCTCCACATCTCCCACAATAGCTATACCCCACAACAGAACTATCACCATTCCTGGATCCTAGACCTGCACCTCCAGAAATGTAATACATTTCATCCAGGTACTATATGCCCTGATGGAAACGATGTAGCAGAAACTAAACAACAACAGCATACCAGAATCAATGCACACTGAAAATCTATCAAAGACAAAAATACCCAATTACCTGTGGGTGCTCACTTCTCACAAGACAACCACTCTCTCTCCAATGTCTCAGCTCTAATCCTCAAAGGGAATTTACAAAACACTTTTTATAAACGGGCCTACAAACTTCACTTCATAAATCTACTGGATACAAAAAATTATGGACTAAATACAGACATTGGATTTATGGCATATTATAACCTTCCTGCTGTCCAAAAACGCCAGGTAACCTGTCTGCATTTTACCAGCTACATTCTATCACCAGTTCTACATTCCCTCCTCCTCCCCATACCTATCACCTCCCATGGCCTCTGATCCTCACTGCCACACATTTGCATTTTCACAGACCTGCATTTTGCATATTAGCTTCTATTTCATCCAGGAGAACACAAAACAACAGCAGACTCTCCCTATGCCTGAAAAAGGATATTTGTGCTCAAAAGCTTGCAAAAAACCCAACTTTTCTAACTACTGAATTGGTCTAATAAAAGAGATTACACTTAGCTAAAGAATCTTGTCTGCCTTAGTAATTTAATTGCATTCCAGATTATAGGATCTTTCCTCTGGGTTATGTAATCATCATAATGTGCATAGTTCTGTAGAGTTATTTCTGAAAACATTTATTAAGCCCATTGCACTACTAGGCTCACATGGCTATGGCTAAAATGGACCTTCTGTACCAGCCTGAATAACAGAATCCTGTCACTGAGACAATGCAAATGTAAGCAAAGAAGGCATTAGACTGTATAGATAAGGGAAGGGAGCTGTAGGGAACTTTGGAGACACAGAAGGAAAGGGCCATAGAAAAGGCATTTAACCACATCTGTGATAGTTCAGAAAGCAGTTAGGAAGGATGGTAGAGCAGGCATTAGATTGGGATTCAGGAGAGCTGGGTTTAGTTACTGCCACAGACTCCCTCTCTAACTTTGGGTGAGTTACTTTTTCCACCCTGGTCTCAAGCTTGCCCTCTATAGAAAGGGGATAGCAGCACAGCATTGCCTTCCAGGATTGTGTGATGGTAAATCCACACTGGGTGAGGTGTTCAGATACTGCAGATGAGCATCCACAGAGCTGGGTACATGGAATTTTAAATGCACATGGTGAAAACCTCTGGCCTGGCTTGTGTCTGATGCTATTGTTTGCAGTGGTGCTTCAATTGCCTTTGCAGCCTAGTATGCTATTGCCTGCTTCCTCTAAGTAAAACCAAGACATGCCAGAGAAGTGACACACAGGGCACATCCAGACAAGCGTGGAAGTTTGGTTCCCTGGGGACAAGTAGCAGTGGTGCACTTTTTGTCGCAGCTACTTGTCCCCGGGGAACGCCTGTGCCTCAAACGCTTTGGCGTGTGGCAAGTTATTGGCATGCAGGCAGTAGGGGAGGCTGGGACCAGCACTGTGCTGGCCCAGAAGCCATACCTCGGGTCTTGGAGGGCCTCCCAGGGCTGCAGCCACAGTGCTCCTGCCAGGCAGCCCGGGAAGCCCTGCTCCGCTTTTCAGCAGCACATGCTGCCTGAGTGTGCACAGCTCCATTTTTTTTCAGCAGGTTTTTTTGATCACCTGATTGTGTGGTATATGGCACTGCAGACATGTTTGCAGCACCACATACTACATGGCCATGCTTGTCCAGATGTGTCCACACTGTCTACAGGAGATTGCTCAGACTGCATCATTCTCCACTTGAGTTCTGTCCCTAACTGGGCGGGACAGTCCCAAAATTTAAGATCAAATCTGGGCCCCGGGCTGTGTGACTCCAGGACAGCATTTGTCCCGGATTCCCCAGTACCATGAAGGCATCTAGGTTTTCCATTTGCTGTGGAAAATCACAGGAAATGATAGGTTTCCCTTTGTATGCTGGCAGAGTTCCTGCAAGGTGCTGCTTGGGGCTGAGGGAAGTAGGATGTAGGAAGTGACATGTGCATGTGTGCACATGCACACATGCATGTTGCCAGCAACATAGCCTCAGGCAGCAGTGGAGAGCAGCTCTCCCAGCTGCCTGCAGGTAAGTCTGGGGGGGGGTGGGAGGAAGCAGACTGAGGCCACCACAATGAGGGAGGGAGTGGGGCAGGGTTGGTGGCTGGGGCTGAGGCTGGGGTTGGGATGCTGCCCAGCTGGGGCAGTGCATGGAGCCTGGGTCAGGAGTGTACCACTGTAGGGCACAGTCAAGGAGTGGAACAGAGACTCAGGAGGCTCATACAGGGGGCAGCTCCCCACCACCGCATGCACTCCCAGGGAGTGGGGCACGGAGGGCACATGTGCCCTGCAGATTTGTGCATGGGACAGGCGAGGATGCGGGCTTGTGGCTTCCCACCCTGCTGCACTCCCCCAGGAGCCCTGTGTTAGACATGTTGCCATGGCAAGGCTTCCCCTGCCCACCTGGCAGCAGCGGCAGTGGCAAGGAGTTGTATCCCCTGCTGTTGCCAGGCAGGCAGGGGCCACCTATCAATGACCGTGGTTGGCGCAGGGATCCAAGGGGAGGGCAGCAGGATAGGGGAGCCCATAGAGGGCAGCCCACATTCACCTCTGCCCATGGGCTCCTCTTGGCTCTGCTCTGGACATGCCGCTGGAGGGTGGGGAGGCAGGAGGTGGGAGGCGGGCATGTGTCCTGCCTTCCAGTTTGTAAAAGGTGGTCACCCTAGTTATGTGAGACCTTGCACAGACAGCTGCATTAGGTCCTTGATACTTGAAAGAAATTTAGACTTTCCAAAGCACCATCTATGAATATGATACTCCAGCTGGGTTGGTTTGAGTCTGTGTCTCCCTTTCCACCAACTTGTCTGGAGCACAACGAAAAAGGAAATAGTCTATAGTGGAAACTAGCCCATCTTGGTTTGATGTATCCACAGAATAATCCCACATAGTCATAGCCCTGTAAGCTTCCCAGTGTACCAGGGCTTGCTGGGAGAGAGAAGAGTTTAATAGTACTTGTAATGGAAAAGACCAGGACAGTAGGAGAGAGAATGATGTGCAGTAGAAAGACTTCACACTGGGAATTAAAGCACTGGGCTGCCCAGTGAATAGGTAGCACAGGGGTAGCTGAAAGCAGACTGGGCTTGTTACATTCCCATTTGCATAGCCCACAATGGATCACATGTGGGGTTTATCTGTCATGCTGTAAGGTGCTTGGTGCTCCATTTCTGTTTTCACTGGCACTGGCCTCTCAACAGTTGCTAGCACCGGTTGTGGCTCAGCAACATAACATGGCTGTGAGCTCCCTGCTGAGGAGGTTGTGTGCGTTACTTGAAATGTGGGACAGGTGAAGCACAGCAGCTCCTCATTTTAATCCATCATGTTGTTATCTTGCCATGAATGTAACAAGCTGTTCCAGCCTTGATGGCAGAATTGTTCAAAGCATCATGTGCCCAGTGGTTTGGATGGCTGTTATGCTGGAGTGAAGAGAAAAGGGCTCTGGGAGCAGTGGGACCTGTGTGAAGGGAGCTTGCTGATTGATAAGGGCTGTGTGTGTGTGAAATGCACAGCAGTCTCAGGCCTGGGGTGCCAGGACACTGTAGCCCCAGCGCTACACTAGCAAAACACCAGGTGACCTTGAGCTCTGCTAGGCTCAAATGGACTAATGAACACAACCATAATTCATGGCACACCTCTCCAGATTCTGTACACCCCACAGTGCTGGCAACCCACAGAGAACCATGGGAAACAGGGAGGCACACAAAACCAGCATTCTGGAGCAGCTGTGCCTCAGCCTTGACAGTCCCATGGGAGCCTGGAGCATTCAGGAAGATCAGAAGTTGACTGTGCAAAAATTCCATTTTTAAAGCCATTTTTCGAAGAAAACAGAACAACCAGTCCTACACCTGAACTGCAGCCCCTCTGCCATTAAACCCTGGTCTCCTCCACAACTGTGATGATTCTCCTAAATCCCACCCAAAGCCCCTTGCTATCCCTGGCATCAACCACACAGTTCTACTGATGACCCCCACCTCCAGCCCTGACTTACACCTCCCACTTCTACTCTAGCCCTGGACTTCATCCCACTGACAATGCCACTAGTCTCTGTCTGCAGTGCCTCTTCCTCCCCCTGCCTGAGATCATTTAAGACTTGGTGATCCAAAAACCCACTAAGGAACTTAACAAGTCCCTGAAGCTGCAAGATGCCCTTGGCATCCTTTTCACCCTTATCCAGGAGTGATGAGAAGATCCCTAGAGAGCCTAGAAGAAGAGACATTGGACTGAGCCTGCCCTGTAGTGTCCAGGAGATTCTTCAGGATTCGCTGTGTGTTTTAGTGGACAGGCCAGTCCTGGGACAGTATAGGGACACTGAAAGACCTTTGTTTTTGAACAGTAATATAAGACATCTGAGGGAGTCAATCCTCATTCAGTAGATGGTCTTGTTTCCTCACAGTTTTTAATGGCCTATGGGACCTGCCACCCCTTGGCAGTGATAAGAACAGCAGTGTGTGTGGTCTTGCTGGAGGCTATATTTCCGCATCCAGCGCACAGCTACCATGCTTCTTAATTTGGCTTAGTTTTTTGCCAAAACCCATTTTTTTAAATCCTTTCCAGTATTTAATGCCAAGCACTTATCTGTGAAAGGTGAATTGGGTGTTTAATGCATGCAAAATTCTCCCTCTTGCTGCAGTGCTTTGTGACAGGCCTTATAATTTCATGTATCTAGGTCAAACTTGCTCTTTTTTTCATAACATATTGAGTGTACTTCTAGTGCTCCCCTTCCTTAGGATCTGGGCATACAGCAGTGATGGGAGATCAAATGTTGGTAAAAGTAGTTTGTTAAAGCAGAGGATCACAGATCTTTAAAACTTTTCAGGCTGACTCCAAGGTTTGGGTTATGGAACATTTCACTTCCAAGCTATAGGCTCAGTTTAATCTCCATGCTGAGGTGGCCCATTGGAAATTTGATGGGGTTTCACTCAGATTCAGAGGAGTGAGAGACCACATCATAACACCACCATCTCCACAAGCACAACCTGGCCCTTTCATCATCAGCTGAGTCAGCAAAACAGTCAAGTACAAAACCTATCCACAACTAGTCATAGACCTGTGTAGTTACCACAGCTGCTGTGCCAACCAAAAGTGGTTTCCCGGAGGATTTAGTGAATATTCAGGAATAATGGACAGGCTCTCATGAGTTAGGACCAATTCCCCAGCTCCCAGGAACTCAGGAGGGAGAGAAATACCATCATGGAAAAGTTGGGACATTATTACAAGGTATCCTTTTTGCCAGGATGCTGGGTTGTCAGCAGCACATAGAGGGTATTTGATAAACATGAGTTTGGACAGATCTCCTGCCCTGTGTCCTGGGCTTGTATTCACTAAAGATGCTATATCAGTATAATTAGGCTGGCTGGCAGGAGTGAAATACCAATATTTCATAGATTTCATAGACATTAGGGCTGGAAGGGACCTCGGAAGATCATCGAGTCCAGCCCCCTGCCCCAGGGGCAGGAAGTCAGCTGGGGTCATAGGATCCCAGTAAGATAAGCATCCAGTTTGCTCTTGAAGGTGTTCAATGTAGGCGCTTGAACCACCTCCGGTGGCAGGTGTTCCAGACCTTGGGGGCTCGGACAGTAAAGAAATTCTTCCTTATGTCCAGCCTGAAACGGTCTTGTAGTAGTTTATGACCGTTCAACCTAGTCGTCATCCCTTGGGGTGCTCTGGTGAACAAATGTTCCCCCAGATACTGGTGGCCACCCCTGATAAACTTATAGGTGGCCATCAGATCACCCCTGAGCCTGCGCTTTTCCAGGCTAAAGAGCCTCAGGGCTCTCAGCCTGTTATTGTAGGGTCTGCTTCCCTGACCTCTGATCATGTGCGTGGCTCTTCTCTGGACTCTCTCAAGCTTCTCCACATCCTTTTTGAATTGTGGAGCCCAAAACTGGACGCAGTACTCCAGCTGCTGCCTCACCAAGGCCGAGTACAAGGGGAGAATGACGTCCCGGGATTTGCTTGAGAAGCATCTATGGATGCAAGCCAGC
>NW_005842134.1:2180960-2181805 GCF_000455745.1 Alligator sinensis | reverse complement strand
TGAAAAGAGCCTCCTCCCTAGGGGAGAGAGGTGGAGGTCATCTCTTCCCAGCAGCTCGCTGCCTCTCTCACCAAAGAGCGGGCTGTGGTCATGGAAGCCAAAGCCTTCCCGATGACACCAGCACTGCAGTCTTTGGTTAACCACGTGGATCCTCCTCTCCCTCCTTAATAATAAATTAATAGGCCTACTATGGATGCCGTTATGTTCTCATAAGGGTACCTTATACCAGACAGCTTATTTTGCTTCCCAAAAGGGACAAAGTCATACTAGTATAAGCACCCTGATACATGTCTAACTGCATCCAAGCTATGGGGGTAATACAACTCAACCTACGCTATTATAATTGAAGTAGAAAATCTTTCTAGCCCTTGGTCAGAAGCCAGAGCAAGAGGTGTACTATGGAAACTGTGCTACATTTCTAGAGTGTCTACACTGGTCCTGATCACTCATAAATAGTTACCCACCAAGTACAAGGAACATGACTTGGCACACGGGCCAAGTCCCAGAGGACTGGAAAAGGGCCAATGTGGTCCCCATTTTCAAGAAGGGGAGGAAGGAGGACGTGGGCAATTATAGGCCAGTCAGTCTTACCTCCATCCTTGGCAAAGTCTTTGAAAAAATTATCAAGGCTCACATTTGTGAGAGCCCGGCAGGACAAATTATGCTCAGGGGAAACCAGCACGGGTTCGTAGCAGGCAGATCATGCCTGACTAATCTAGTCTCTTTTTATGACCAGGTTACGAAACGCCTGGACACAGGAGTAGGGGTGGATGTGTTATACTTAGACTTCAGGAAGGCCTTCGATACGGTATCCCACCCCATACCGGTGAACAAGTTAAGAAGCT